>NC_044035.1:192518724-192643674 GCF_901765095.1 Microcaecilia unicolor
CCGGATTTGTTTGTTTTGTCGCAAGGGCGGGGCAGAGACGGCTGGCTGGCTTGAAGGCTTCACACCACGAATCCCCGAACCCTTCAGCCTCAGCCTGGGAGTGAGTCAGATGGCTTCAAGGCTTCAGGCTTCAAGGCTTCAGACTTCCGGCTTCAAGCTTCCGGCTTCACAGAAACATTGTCTTCAGAACGTCACGGTGCGTTTTATATATTAGAAGATGGGGCGTGGCTGAGGGCGGGTCTATGAGTGAGGGTGACTGGTCCTAGCCTATGAAGACTACAGGAGTTTTGTGCTTCTCTGCCTTGGAGTGAGCTTCTCTGCCTTGGAGAGAGCTTCAGAATGTTCAAGGTGGGATTTATTAATATAGATGGGGCGTGGCTGAGGGCAGGTCTATGAGTGAGGGTGACTGATCCTAGCCTATGAAGACTACAGGATTTTTGTGCTTCTCTGCCTTGGAGTGAGCTTCTCTGCCTTGGAGTGAGCTTCTGAACGTTCAAGGTGGGATTTATTAATATAGATATGAGGATATTAAGAGTTTTTGGTGTGTATTTTATGGTTTATTAATCTTGACAGTCTGATGGTCCTGAGGCCCCTTATGAGACTAAGAATCCTCCTGTCCAGGGTAGAATATATGGGACTGAACAGAAGTAATGAATCTTGCATCTGAAATATTAATGCTTGCTCATGCAGCAGTTACTGAACAGATGCTGAAATTGCCCTTTGTCCAAGCAATAACTATTGCTAGCAGAAAGTTAAGAACAAGGAAGTAAGGTGTTTGTCCACGATAAGGCATGACTACTAAACCTTTAATATAATTTATTATAGCTTTGTTATTTAGGAAAATTACATGACAACTGCAAAATGAAAGTCAGCTGATATAACTGAAGAAGCAGAGTTTGAAGATACAGGATTGCATATGTAGTTAGAATGGATGGATAAATACATGCGGTGCTGTGGAAAGTTCCAAGTTTATTGCTGTATTAAATTTATGACTAATAGCAGCTAGAACTGATGCTCAATTCCCTAACCATACTTGTACTTTGTACTGGACAATGAGGCTGTGCTGATTAAGGCTGGACTTTACCTAACTTGTTAATAAGGTAGTTTTTGTATGACTAATGATGTGCCAATTGATTTGCTGACAAACGGACAGAAGCAGAGAGACAATTTGAGCCATTCCTGAGAATCTCACTTATACTGCCTTCTGTACAAACATCAAGGTGATTATAATACAATATAATAATAAAATGTAATAATAAAACACACAAAGGAAAATTGGAACAGCGATCATGTGAGAAAACCGGGTCAACAACTGAAGTGAATGATGTATACAGTAGCTTTACTATCTAGCCTTGAAGCAGCTGGACTTAATGCAGAAAGTTCAGTTTTCAACTCATCACGGAAATGTCATCTTTGCTATCTGATACTTAGTTTATGGATTATTAGAATTTCATATTCCACTCCTCATGAAAACATAAAATGGTTTACAATCAAATAAAAATAGGGAAAGAAAAAAGGTGCCAATAAATAGATAGTGATAAACTACTGGAAAAGGTGGGGTAACGAGGCAAACAAGGACATTAACAAAGGAAAATAAATGGTGTCATATTGTTAACAATATGGTATAATATTGATATCCAAAGATGATAAAATTATCCATATTGGATGAAGTAGCGAATCAGGCTTTATCAAATTACAAACATTTTTGCAATTCTTGGTTCTGGAAATCTTATCAATATGAGTGCTCATTTGCTTTATAAATTGAAGAAAGGGAGCTATGTTAAAGGAGCATCGAAAGATGACAGCAATTCTAGTACAGCTTCATTGAGATAAACATTGTCTCCAAGCTACTGTAACCTTAGCTTCCTGATTCTTTGCTTTTGCATAAGAACATAACAATAATGATACTGGGGTAGATCGATGGTCCATTTAGCCCAGTATTCTGCTTCAATAGTGGCCAATCAGGTCACAAGTTCCTGGCAGAATCCCTACATTGTCACTTGCACAGTCCACTTCACACAACAAACATTCACTATACCAGAAATATAACATCATCAAACAAATTCAAATATTGAGTGGAATAATAATTTGGCCACAGCTTTATTTCTTAACAGGAATAATTAAATATCCAAGTAAATCAAACAAAAGGATGTAAACCCAAATGCATTTTAATCCCATAGCACTAGTCAGCGAAACTAGCTCATTATCAGCACTACATTTTGATGTAACACACATTGGCATAAACCTACGGTGTCTGGGTCAAATCTCAACTTGTGACAGTACCACCCATGAGGTTCGTTGTGTTTTTCAATCATCATCCCCTGTTTCAATCTCATGTCTGCATGTGGGCCTAAACAGCTCGCTTCTGCCAACAGCAGTGATGGCCTCCAGCTTTTCACTGCTCCCCAAAATAAAGCTGTGCCCAAACAATCTCTCAAACAGTCTCAAGCAAATTTTAAATAGAACTAAGAAAAATATTTATGCCATATCTGATAAATGTGCCGTATTCCTTCTGTAAGTCCAGGGCAATCCAACTGTGAGCAATTAATGAGAGAAAATCAACCCACCAATTGAAGAGAAAAAATTTGGACACCTCACCATTCACTCTGTCTCAACTTTTTCAATAACTAATATATCATTGTACCTTTCCAAACTCTTCTTGGATTATCTGTGACCACAAAAACAAACTTTAGGAAACACACACACAACATGCAACAAATCACGCTTCATGGCCCTTATCAAATCTACCCCTTTAACAGAACATAACTCATTATCCCAAATGATCAGAATCAAAACAGGCCAAAGAGAAGCATCTGGCTTGCAAAAAGAGTAGGTAAATATTGGTACCAATTCATTGCCATAAGTCCCAACCAGTGAATTTGTTTTGCCTCGCTCCACAAGTCCTAAATTCGTGCCCCAGCAGACTCCATAGCATGCTTGTGAGTCCAAATGCATAAGAATGTCCTCAAATCCAGACGCATTGATCAGGAGAATCACTGACCTGAAAAAGAAATTGAGAAAAGGAAGAACAATTAGTAATTCAATTATTGATGTGATCTCCTCTCATATAAACTTTGAATGTATTAGAATGCCAACGACCCTGGCAAACAGATCACATCACCAGAACCTCCATGAGCAGCTGCAAAGGAAGCAGCCAATAGCGGAATGAATGAGTTCCACACTCACAAGGATTACACCCAATCACCACTAAACCCTTTTTAAAAAACCTGCAGCAAACTGAAATACTGTTAAGGAACACCGTTAGCGTGCACTAGCAAGTATAACCATCACTGGTTTGAATATCTGATACTCTTTAGCACAATTGCACAGGATCTGGCCATTAGATTCAGATTGTGTCCAGCAATGTATCAAGTACCCTCTACCCTTTGATCTGTCTTAGAATGACAAAACCCTTAAATTAATACAATCCATTTCAAAACAAACATCCTGGAATAAGAATCCAGTTCTCCCCCAAGCCTGTGAGAGGAAGCAACAAGCTCACTGATGCGAATAGGCCGCGAAAAAATGCAATTGTAAATGCCAATTTAAACACAATAAGTACATAAGTATTGCCAATACTGGGACAGATCAAAGGTGCATCAAGTCCAGCATCCTTTTCCTCACATGGGCCATCCAGGCCACAAATACCTGGCAAGATCCCAAAAAAGTTCAATACATTTTATGCTGCTTATCCCAGAAATAAGAAGTGGATTTTCCACAAGTCATTTTAATATATGAGCTATGGACTTTTCCTTTAGGTAGCTGTCCAAACCTTTTTAAAACCTGCTAAGCTAACTGCCTTTTACCACATTCTCTGGCAACGAATCCCAGAGTTTTAATTACAACGTTCAGTGAAGAAAAATTTCTATGTTTAAATTTACTACTTTGTAGCTTTATTGCATGCCCCCTAGTCCTAGTATTTTTTGGACTGTTCCACTCCAAATTATTTTTATAGACCTCTATCATATCTCCCCTCAGCTGTACTTTTCTCCAAACTGAAAAGCCCTAGCCGCTTTCAGCCTTTCCTCATAGGAAAGTCATCCTATTCCCTTTATCATTTTCGTCGCCCTTCTCTGTACCTTTTCTAATTCCACTATATCTTTTTTGAGATGCGACGACCAGAATTGAAACACAATATTTGAGGTGCAGTGCGTATCATGGAGCGATACAAAGGCATTTATAACATCCTCCATTTTTGTTTTCCATTCCTTCCTATTAATACCTAACATTCTATTTGCTTTCTTAGCCGCAGCAGCACACTGAGCAGAAGGTTCAACTTATCATCAACGACGACACCTATATCACTTTCTTGGTCTGTGACTCCTAACGTGGAACCTTGCATGACATAGCTATAATTCGGGTTCCTCTTTCACACATGCATCACTTTGCACTTGCTCACATTAAACATCATCTGCCATTTAGACGCCCAGTCTCCCAGTCTCGTAAGGTCCTCTTGTAATTTTTTCAAAATCCTCCCGCAATTTAACAACTTTGAATAACTTTGCGTCATCAGCAAATGTAATTACCTCTCTAGTTACTCCCATCTCTAGATCATTTATAAATATGTTAAAAAGCAGTGGTCCCAGCAAAGACCCCTGGGGAACCCCACTATCTACCCTTCTCCATTGAGAATACTGACCATTTAAACCCTACTATCTGTTTCTATCTTTTAACCAGTTGTTAATCCACAATAGGACACTACCTCCTATCCCATGACTCTCCAATTTCCTCTGGAGTCTTTCATGAGATACTTTGTCAAACACCTTTTGAAAATCCAGATACACAATCCAGCTTATTTCGAAAAGACGCCCATATTTCGACCCAAATCGGGAGATGGGGCGTCTTTTTCCCATGGGCGAACAAATTGGTATAATCGAAAGCCGATTTTGGTCGTCTTCAACTGCACTCCGTCGCAGGAATGAACAAAGTGGGGGGGGGGGGGTGTCGAGGCGTGGTGAAGGCGGGACTGGGGCGGTGGGTATCGGCCGAGAGATGGCGTCTATTATCTGATAATCGAAACAAGAAGGGCGTTTTTGACAAGAATTTGGTCCGCTTTATTTGGACCCTTTTTTTCAGGTCCAAGTCCCAAAAAAAGTGCCCCAACTGACCAGATGACCACTGGAGGGAATCGGGGATCACCTCCCTGACTCCCAGTGGTCACTAACCCCCTCCCACCAAAAAAAAACCACTTTACAAACTTTTTTTCCCCGCCTGTATCCAGCCTCAAATGCCGTACCCACCCCAGACAGCAGAATGTGTTCTATCCTCGTGACAGCCTTTCTCCTGGTTCTGATGTGGGTCTCGGGTGAATGTGACACCTTTTCTGTTAAGGCACTGCAGAGTCACATCAGCAATGCATTGTGGTGGGTGTAGGGTATTGGGCTCCGTGATTCCACAGATTGTGTTAATGCTCACGATGTGGTAGTAGGTAGGCTCTACTCCCATGGGTGCTTTTCCCCTCTGCTTACTGGGTCAGAGGTGTGCCCTGTTTTTGGTTTCGGTAGTCCATGAGGGAGTGGCCATTTTTTAAGACACTTTTAGATCCCTTTCATGGGTTACCCACGTTACTGAAAGTGGGCATTGTACAGCATTCTGCCAGCTCTGACCTACTGCTAATCTCAGTACCAGGAGACTCTTTGCCAGTGGGGCACAACCTCTGATCTGCAGTTAACTGTAAGTAAACATGCTTATTCCAATAAAGGACGTTTTCGGAGACAGTAGTCTTCAGGGTCAACTGGTGTGCCAAGGTTCTACAGCAGCAACAAGTCCTAGAGGCCTGCGTGTATGCAGGTCCCTGGAGCACTTTTAGTGGGTACCGCAGTGCACTTCAGGCAGGCAGACCCAGGCCCATCCCCCCTACCTGTAACACTTGTGCGGGTAAATGGGAGGCCTCCAAAACCCAATGTACCCACATGTAAGTGCCCCTTTCACCCCTATGGTAGTGTTGTACATTTGTGGGTAGTGGGTTTTGGGGGAGGGGGTTGTGGGCTCAGCACCCGTGGTAAGTGAAGAAAGGCTAGACGATTTCATATTCCATATAAAAAGTTTATTTACAATTGTACTGGATACCTTTTATGAGGTATTCAGGAAGCATGTTCAGACAAAGCAGTCAGAATGCTTACTACACAGATCTCTCATTGGTCCTTATATAGCATTTTTCTTTGGCATTCTGACTATACAACATTCCTGTGCAAGTCTCTGAATACCACAAACTGTTAATCATGTGCAGAACATCTGCGTTCTCTTATTGCTCCCCCTTCTTGCCCACAGACTTTCTGGAGCCGTGCCTTTGGCCGATGTTTTAATGCCCTTTTCTCACTGCCTCAGGAGATTTAGTGTTGAAAACAGCTTGTTGTATCATGGAGCTTTCCACTCCCCATCTTCATACTTTTATTTCATACTTTTATTCAACAAATCCTCCCTTGAGGACTGATTGTTTCAGGCCTCACACATCTGTTTCAGCTCCAGTCTGTTTCCTTACCTCCTTCTAAATCTCCTCCCCCCGTTTGTGGCATTCAAGTTTCTGCAACGCTTTTCAATATTTTTGGCTGACATATTAAAGTTCTATTCATTCTTGATTTCAGTTACCATTGTCATTTTAAAAAGCATCCTGGCACATCTTTGCAAACATGCTAATACACATGTTACACAGCATTAAACAAATTCAATTGTACTAGGGTACAAAATTTATATTTCTTTTGAATACAGACAGTGAGTTTCATCAAAGGGAAGTACACTGTCATTCTTACTTTTCATATAAGAACAATTATAAGGATAATGCCTAATTGCATTAACTGATGTGGCATTAAAAATTACACAAATTAAAAGCATATTCCAAGGTGTTAACATTCATTGAATCAGTTGTTACATACCATTGAGTTAAAGTCTTATTTATTGCCACACTTTTCTTTGGTGGCTGTGACATTTACAATCACTGTACTTCCTTCTATAGACCAATTACCTGTTACAACATTGTGTGTGTAATTGCACTTATCGGGGGAATGTTTCCAGTTGTCATACTATTAATCAGACACCAAAATGATGTATGTGGATACTTGTCCGTAAGCAAGGCTTGCTTATGAATAGTCTCATTTGTCCAATGAAGGTTTCCATCATCCCTTACACAGGTATTATTGGGATAACGGTGCCCACCCAACTTTATCATTGTAGTCCCATATATCATAGCTGGCAAGGACAAGGATGTGGGCACATATGATACAATCAGTACCCAAATTCAACATCTTGGCCGCTGTAACAAGTCTATTCTCATATGTGTTCATTGTCCATTAACAAACAACAACATCCCAATACCATCATGTTTAGGACATGATGTTTGTTTATTCTTTGTCCATTTCAATATTATTAGTTCGTCGAATATCTGATAAATGTATCCAAGAAGTATGACCTTCCAGACGGGCAGCGGTCTGAGTAAGGGCCGTGATAGCAAAAGGCCCTACATACACAGGATCCTTCCACGTTTTATGTGTAAAGTTCTTTCTTAGATACTAGATCACCTACTTTAAAAGCACAAACTCAATTAGTAGTCCCTGCCTGTGATTGCTACATTTGTTCAGATCATATCACTTGGTCAGGTTCAACATTGGTTGTAGCTTTTGCCAGTACTGAGCTGTGCTATCAGTACTTGCTGTCTGCATCGGGAAGAAATGACGTCCTGTCCTGAATTTGGAATGGGTCAATTTTGTACGCCCATTAGGTTGGGCCTTATTGTCATTAATGCTAATGGCAATACATCAAGCCATGTATATAATTTTCCCACATTCTTTATTGAGAGATTTTAGTAAGACTCTCAATTTTGTTTTTAAAATACCATTGTAGCGCTCCACCAAACCATTGGAGGTGGGGCGATACACTGATACTTTCCTGTGTGTTAAACCCATAATCGTTTCATTTCTTTCAAAACACTGTTATTAAAATGTGTCCCGTTATCAGAAATTATTCTAGACGGACACCCATGGCTTGGCATAATGTGAGTTACCAGGCATTGTACCACCTCATGTGCTGTCTCCCTTTTACATGGAAATGCTTCTATCCACCTTGAAAAAGCATCCACCCAAACTAACAAATACCTTTTTTCCTGCACTGGAACAATCATATCAGTGAAATCAATATACCATTCTTTTTCTGGGCCTTCTGGTATTGGAAGTGTCCCAGGTGATATTTTAGGACCTCGTTTAGGTATGTTAATATTGCATACCATGCAATTTTGCACAACCTGTTGAATCAAGTTATCAATTTTCAAAGTCCAAAATCTTGCTCAATTGTTTGTTTCATGTTTCTCTGTTCCAATGCATAGTTGCATGCCACCCAATCAATACCTTAATCGCCTGGCTCATTGGCATGCAAGGTAATCCTTCTTCCTCATTAAACCAGTCACTTCCCAATTTCATACATCCTTTCTTCAACCATTTTTCCACTTTCCTGTCCTCTGGCTGCCACATTTCAAATCTTATCTACATTCGTAAGTGGCCTTCCTGTGTCTGTCTAGTATTATACAAATCTTTTCACTTTGCTTAACCACCTCCGTTGCTGCTGCATCAGCCATTGCATTACCTAGTGCCTCAAAGGTTGGCCTTTCAGTGTGGGCCGGGGTCCACACAACTGCAGTTTTTCTACCTTCACGTTCCTTCTAGCCAAAATTTCAAACAGCAAATTCCAATATGTGTAATGTTGTAAGATTTTTACCTGCACTGGTTATCATCCCCCTACGCTTGCCATTTAATATATGATACTGTAGTGAACTTGCAACGTAACCACTATCAGTATATATAGTGACATTTTGAGTCATATCAGTGTGTTGTAAGGCCGTAATAACGGCCAAAAGTTCAGCATGCTGTGCAGTATGGTCAGGAGGGGTTTTATATTGTACTTGCATTATCTTTCTTAGATTCTCATCCACCTGCACGCAGGCAAAGCCTGCAACAGTCCTTTCACAAGCTCCATCTGTAAACCATATTAACCCATCAGATAAGGGTTCAAAAGTAAGACAGTGAAATGTAGGGATTTTTATAGTATCGATCTCACCCTCTAGATCGACGGGAAAAAGCAGATCTATCTTATTTCTTTGTTCTTTAGTTAATGGTATTATTCTTATATCTTGTCCTAAAAGTACTGCTTGATATTTTCCAAATCTAGTGGCTGTCAATGCCGTCTGGCTAGGGCTCAACAGCGTTTTAATCGTGTGGTTGGTATGTATTACAATAGGAACAAAGGCATTTGTGCTCTCCATTTGCCTACTGCTGCCACAATAGCTGTCAATAACTTTGGTATTTCTTTCATTCCCTTTTCCACATGATTAAAAGAGCCTGATAAAAAAGCTACTGGTGTATTTACCTCATTATTTGATTAATCATAGCTGCCCAACTTTGAGAAATACTGATACCTGATGCTGCACATAAAGCTTTAAAATCCCCAATAGTCAATTGAGTTCCTGCTTTTGTCAAATTCTGTACATCCTCAAGTGATGTAGGTCCTCCCTTGTCACGGGGGAAGGGGAGATGTTTAACTTCCAACAGGTTTTTAGTAACTCCCCACATTTGATTTTATCCATTCTCACAAGCTCTGCAGCTACATGGGTTTCCCTAAAAATTGCCTTTGACGTCTGGGTGTCAATTTGAACAGGATTACCTTTGGGTTTTTGTTGAGGTCTCGGGACTAACCCGTAGCCATCCCTCAGCCTCAATTATGTTGACAAATCATATTGTTCAGAGGTTATTAGAGATTTTAAATCACCTCTTTCACCTATTAGCCCTACACACAGAACTAGCTAGGACTGTGACTAATTCAAACCAGATGATCTCTTAACACTGCAGGAATCTCACTTAAAAAAGGGTCAAACAAAGTTAAATTGCAAAGACATTCCACATAGAGAACTAGAACTTATTAATTAAACAGAATAACACATATTTTAAAATAAACAGAGATCACCTTATAAGACAAAATCAACTTATTTAAATCTAATCTAACACAATCTTTTAAAAGGAACAAAACAAATTTCAGTTCTTCCTGACCTTTCTAACCTGTAGCCTAAGCCAGACACCCGAGAAATCAAAACCAGATGACATTCCTCAACCTTCAGGCTGAACCAAAGGCTGCTTTTCCTGTTCTTGCTGTATTTTTTCAAACGATCCATACTGAGACCAGCTCAAAAAAGAATCCTTTGCATCATATTTGATCCATTTCTCATGTATTTTTCAATCTGTTTTTTTTCTAACGGGAATAATTCTATGACATGCTGCAAAGGGGTGCATTTTTTTGAACTATCTAAATCTAAATACAAAGTATATACAGGGGGCTTTCTTTCTTATCTGCCCCTTTCCCTTCCATTTTATTCTGACTATTACAATTTCTCCTATAGAGCCACAACCTACAAAATATACTAATGCACCTAAACAGAGGAAATATACAAAAAAGAAAACTACAAAGCTAAACAATATACCACTAATAAGTCCACAATGTAAGCTACTCACCGCGTCTTCTTATTCTCTTTAGCAAGCCCAGGAGTCGTCACCCGTATGTCCACTTCAGTAGGTTGATCACTCCTACTTCCGTGGTGCACAGAAATCAGGCTTAAACAACACTTGCTCTCAAAATCCAATCCTGTAAAAACGTTCATTAACAACAAACACTTAATTTGTCATTCGTCTCGCCTTCTCTTTTCCGTGTGCGGCATAAATCTTCGCTCCTGGCTGGCTCGCCACTTTTGAAGAAAAGGCTAGACGATTCATATTCCATATAAAAAGTTTATTTACAATTGTACTGGATACCTTTTTGAGGTATTCAGGAAGCATGTTCAGACAAAGCAGTCAGAATGCTTACTACACAGATCTCTCATTGGTCTTATATAGCATTTTTCTTGGCATCTGACTATACAACATTCCTGTGCAAGTCTCTGATTAACAAACTGTTAATCATGTGCAGAACATCTGCTTTCTCTTATTGCTCCCCTTCTTGCCCACAGACTTTCTGGAGCCGTGCCTTTGGCCGATGTTTTTAATGCCCTTTTCTCATGCCTCAGGAGATTTAGTGTTGAAACAGCTTGTTGTAATCATGGAGCTTTCCACTCCCCATCTTTCATACTTTTATTTCATACTTTATTCAACATAAGGGAGCTATGCATGTGGGAGCTGTTTCTGAAGTCCACCACACTGACCTCTAGGGTGCCCAGTTGGTGTCCTGGCATGTCAAGGGGGCCAGTGTAACTACGAATCCTGGCCCCTCCCACGACCAAAATGGCTTGGATTAGGACGTTGTTGAGCTTGCTGGTTTTAGTTTCCATTATCGCTAAAAAAAAAAAAACGCCCAGCTCAGAAACGAAAAAATCCATGGCATTTGGTCTGTACCAGGGGCGTATCTGAACTGCGGCGGTAGGGGGGGCCAGGGCCAGAGAGGGGGGGCACATTATAGCCCCCCCCCCGCCGCCGCCGCCGCCGCCGCCGCCATTTGCCGATCCCCCTCCCCCCAGCCGCTGCCATTGCTAACCCTCCCCCTCCGTTGCTCGCCTACCTCGCTGGCGGGGGACCCCAACCCCCGCCAGCCGAGGCTCCGCGTCCTCCTGCCGCTGCCGGCTGCCTTTGGTCCTTTCATTCTTCCATTGAAGCTGGCGCCGACGAAAAAGTTTCTTTTGAATCTGACGTCGCTGCACGTTGCACGTTGTACGTGCAGGACGTCAGACTCAGAAACAATTTCTGAGTCTGACGTCCTGCACGTACAACGTGCAGCGACGTCAGACTCAAAAGAACTTTCGTCGGCGCCAGCTTCAATGGAAGAATTAAGGACCAAAGGCAGCCGGCAGCGGCAGGAGGACGCGGACCTCGGCTGGCGGGGGTTGGGGTCCCCCGCCAGCGAAGGTAGGCGAGCAACGGAGGGGGAGGGTTGGCAGCGGTAGGGGGGTCCAGGGCGAAATCTGCGGGGGCCCAGGCCCCTGAGGCCCCACGCAGATACGCCCCTGGTCTGTACAAACCGTATTTTCGAACAAAAAAAAGACGTCCATTTTTTTCGAAAATACGGTCTGTCCCTCCTCTTCACATACCCCTTTTCGGACATAGACGCCCATGGAGATAGGCGTTCGCATTCGATTATGCCCCTCTATATCAACTGGCTCACCTTTATCCTCATCTTTGTTCACCCCTTCAAAGAATGTAATAGATTGGTGAGGCAAGATTTCCCCTTCACTAAATCCATGCTTTTGAATATGCTCTGTAATTTTGTTCTTTATAATAGTCTCTACCATTTTGCCTGGCACTGACGTCAGGCTCACCGGTCTATAATTTCCTGGATCTCCTCGGGAACTTTTTAAAAAAATGGGCTTTACATTGGCCACCCTCCAATCTTCTGGTACCACGCTCGATTTTAAGATAAATATCTGGCAAAACCTGTAATAGCTGCACTAATTTGTCATATAATACAGAGTCACACCAAACAAGGCCATATTGAATTCCAGAACATGCATTCCCATGTATTATATCTTCACAAAATATGCAGAAGTGGGATCCACCAAGTCTCTTTGGACAAAAATGTAATACAAGCAAGAGCTTGAGACACCATACCAAAAGAGCATCCCTTCGACTTTGCAAACTCTAAAAATTCCCCCAACAAAGTGATTGAAATTGGGAAACTACAATTAATGCCACTGGATTCCAAAAATTGTAAAACATATTCCCAACCACAACCATAGCTCTTCAATGTGTTGGGCACTAATGCCCTATTCAGCAATTCTCTACTGCTTCCCGGAAGGACAGCCATAATGTTTGAAGCATCTTCATAGGAGATAAATCAACAGGCGCCAACACCTGAAAACAAACCACTGCAAACGAGAAAGGGCATCTGCTAATTGGGTGCAAACACAGATTAAGTTGAAAACATTCAGCACTATCAGTCTCAGCAATGCTATCAAAAATGGGCACCTAGAAGATTGCTTATTGATGGCATGTACCACAGCAAGTTATCAGAACACAAATTAACCTTCTGTTCTACAATCTGTCTTCCCAAATCCACCCAATTAGGGAATAATTCTAACAATACAATATTATGGCACCAACTACTCTCTTTCCACCAGTACGGCCATGGCTCTGCACCCAGGACCCGCCAAAAGAAGCTCCAACCCCATTTACCTGAAGCATGTGTAAAAGTTGTAAATCCATAGTAGAGACAGCCCCCTGCTGCCAAAAGCATATACCATTAAAGGATTGAAAAAAGGAATACCATAATTTCAAATCAGCCTGAACAGCTCTATTAATAAGCACTTTATGATGTGATCGCTTAAGTCCTGTAGACAGCAAAGCCAGACCTTGGGAAAAATACTCACCCATAGGGATGACACAAGCTGCAAAGTTAAATTTATTTATTTATTTGCCACATTTGTATCCCACATTTTCCCACCTATTTGCAGGCTCAATGTGGCTTACAATATGTTAAACAATAATCACATTAATTGAATTAGAATTTCAGGAGTATTGTTACAAATAAGGTGCATAAGAATATCATGGCAATCATAATAACGGAATAAGAATTTCAGAACTGTTACAATAAGGTTCCATAAAAATATCATGTAGGATTAGAAGTAGATAAGTAGATAAAGCATAATATAATGAGATCAGGCCAATGTATAATATTCAATAATGAAGGTGTAATTAAAATAAACAAATTAGAAGAGTTCCAAGTAGTTATATCAGGTGTAATTTAGGAATCAGTTCGATTATGGCGGATCCTTTTGTACGTCTTCTTGAACAGGTTAATTTCTGGAAGATTGTCCAACTAAAGACTGATTTCTTTAAACTTAACTTTTTCTTCTCACAGGTTACCCTAATGAAATCTTTAAAATATTTACCTTTAATAGAGAAAGCCCAGACTGTATGAGCACAGAGTCTAGTTCTATACCCAAAAATACCAAAGAAGTAGTGGGCCCTTCAGACTTTTCAGTAGCTAAGGGAACTCCAAGCTCTGAGGCTACATAACGAAAAGTGGATATCAAACTTGCGACCTGAAATTAGTTTTCTACTCCCCTGAAAATAAAATTGTCCAAATAATTCACAATCAAACTCATTCCACTCACTTGCTGGACTACTACTACTACTACTACTATTTAACATTTCTAGAGCGCTACAAAGTGTACGCAGCGCTGTACAAACACAGAAGAAAGACAGTCCCTGCTCAAAGAGCTTACACTCTAATAGACAAAAAGTAAAGCATTTAAATTTAAAATATTTAAGCAGTCAAGCACAAGAGAACAGTCACAGAAGGACAGAAGATGTTGAAGGGTGGTCAGTGTGATTACCCAATGAAGAAAAGTAGCAAAGGCTCGAAGTATGCACATGAGATTGAACACCCCATGGGCATACATTATCAAATAATACTGCCCCTGAAACTGAAAACGAAGTAAATGAAATGATAGGGTGTACAAGTAATAAACAAAAAGCAGTTTTGATGTCTGTATTTCGCATTAAAGCACCAGGACCCAATTGTTGCAAAAAAGATACTACTTTGTTGAAAGATACATATTGGACCGTACACAACTGGGGATCAATAAACGAATTAACACTCCGATCTCTGGATAGGATAAGTTGTGTATTAATCTAAAAGTACCTGGCTCCTTCTTTGGAATTACTTGTAAGGGAGATACCAAAAAATCCCAAAGGAGGCTCCACAAATGGGCCAGCAATCCGTCCAAGCAGTAACTCCTTCTGCAACTTCTTGCTAACTACTTATGGATGCTCATCAACTGAAGAAGAATTCTTTCATGTATGAGTAAAGGAGGTCCATCAAAGGGATAGGAAAACCTTCCGAAAATCCAATCCAAAGCAAATATGCATCCCCTTCTGCCATTAAATTAATATGGGAAGGTGCTTTACTGAGCAAACCCACTTCGTCCTTGAAACAATTGACCTCTCCTCATGGAAGCCAAGGTTGTACACCTGAAAACTGGATGGGCCCCCGAGCAAAGACTGCAGGAATGTCGGAACCTACAGTTACTATGCCCACATTGCCCCGCATTATATTGGAAGCACACACTGATGTTGGAATTCCCTCGCCCAACCCCAGTATTCCCTGCTATCCCAACACCCCACTGGATAAGGGCATGATACCCCATCCTCCAACACCAAATGGCAATAGGAAAGCCCACTGGCTGCTGAGATAGTTGCAGCGAGGCTCCTCCACAAAATGCCAGATTCTGAAAGGGGTCATTTCTGCTAATTGTAAGTCTACATTCCTTACACGCCAGGCTTCAGACTTATCCTGTGCCATGCCGTCTGAAAGCACTCATCATAGTTGAGCTATTGCGAACCACCGTATGTTTTCTATGCACACAGCATAAGATCTGAAAGCCTTAACAATCCCGGTATAAAAGAAGGTTTATGCTCACCTAAAACACAAGAACATAGAAACCTAACAACCAGTTAATAATAGGCACACAACTCTCTCTTTCTTTTTCGTCTCCTTTACCTCCCTTCCTTATTATCACCATTATCCTCTCCCTAGCAATTAAAGCAATCCCCAGAATTCCCCAAGTCAAGTCACAGGAATTGCAGCCCGAACATGCCCACACCGCAAAATTAAACTGCTTATAAAACAAGATAAAAGGCTCACTTACTGTACTGAAGAAACCACTAAAAATGGTGTGGGACCCGCGTCCACAGACTGCCTGTACTTGCTTTGACTCTGACTGCCGATACAGTAAATGACACCACACGTTGAGGAAGACTACAAGTCCCTCCCACGAATAAAACACAACCAGGCAAGACAAATTTATTTCCTACAAACTTCTCCTCCCACATACCTCAAACCCACACAATCCTACCCAGCTCCCTCCAACTCCCGAATATTGAGAGCATGCCAAAATCACTTCACAATTCTTCACTCACCCCCCCCCCCCATTTTTAAAAATAAACAATCCTATATCTCCTCCCTCATAGCAACCAATCCATTACTACCTAATCCTAACAATCAAAACATGTTCCTCACTTAACCAGCAATTCTCTCACCCAACCTCTCCCTCCTTCTCCTAAAATTACTAACTACTACTAACTAACTAACATTTCTAAAGCGCTACTAGGGTCGCAGCGCTGTACAATTTAAACATAGAAGGACAGTCCCTGCTCAAAGAGCTTACAATCTAAAAGACAAGAGAACAATCTAAAGACAAGTTACAGTCTAGAGAACGAGGTGAACAGTTAATCTGATAGGGTGGATAGATTGGGGCATTCTATATTTCTCAGGTGGTTAGGCACCGAAGGCAGCATTGAGAGGTGAGTTTTAAGCAGAGATTTGAAGATGGGTAGGGAGGGGGCTAGGCGTATGGGTAAAGGAAGATTGTTCCAGGCATAGGGTGAGGCAAGGCAGAATGAGTGGAGCCTGGAGTTGGCAGTGGAGAATGATACTGAGAGAAGGGCTTTGTCCTGTGAGTGGAGGTTACGCGCGGGAACGTAGGGGGAGATGAGGGTGGAGAGGTAGTGAGGAGCCGCAGACTGAGTGCAATTGTAGGTAAGGAGGAGGAGCTTGAATTGTATGCAATATTTGATCGGAAGCCAATGAAGTGATTTGAGGAGAGGGGTGATATGAGTATATCAGTTCTGGCGGAATATAAGACGTGCAGCAGCATTCTGAACGGATTGAAGGGGGGATAGATGGCTGAGTGGGAGGCCGGTGAGGAGTAAGTTGCAGTAATCAAGGCGAGAGGTAATGAGAGCGTGGACGAGGGTTCTGGTGGTGTGCTCAGAGAGGAAAGGGCGAATTTTGCTGATGTTGAAGAAGCGACAAGGTCTTGGCAGTCTGTTGGATATGCGCAGAGAAGGAGAGGAAGGAGTCGAAGATGACTCCGAGGTTGCGGGCAGATGAGACGGGGAGGATGAGGGTGTTATCAACTGAGATAGAGAGTGGGGGAAGAGGAGAAGTGGGTTGAGGGAGGAAAGACGAGGAGCTCGGTCTTGGACATGTTCAGCTTCAGGTGGCGGTTGGTCATCCATGCCGCAATGTCAGAAAACAGGTCGATACCTTGGCCTGGGTCTCCGCGGTGATGTCAGGTGTGGAGAGGTATAGCTGGGTGTCATCAGCATAAAGATGGATACTGAAAGCCATGAGACGAGATCAGCGAGCCCAGGGAAGAGGTGTAGATTGAGAAAAGAAGGGTCCAAGGACAGATCCCTGGGGAACTCCAACAGATAGTGGGATGGGAGTGGAGGAAGATCCATGGGAGTGTACCCTGAAGGTGCGGTGGGGAGAGATAAGAGGAGAACCAGGAGAGGACAGAGCCTTGGAACCCAAAAGAGGACAGCGTGGCAGAAGTAATCATGATTGACAGTGTCAACAGCGGCGGAAAGATCGAGGAGGATGAGGATGGAGTAGTGACCTCTGGATTTGGCCAGGAGCAGGTCATTGCAAACTTTAGAGAGTGCCGTTTCTGTCGAGTGCAGAGGCGAAAACCGGATTGAAGTGGATCGAGGATGGCATGAGAGGAGAGAAAATCAAGGCAGCGGCTGTGAATGGCGCGCTCAAGTATTTTGGAGAGGAAGGGTAAAAGAGAGGATGGGGCGGTAGTTGGAGGGGCAGGTAGGGTCAAGTAAAGGTTTTTGAGGAGAGGTGTGACAACGGCGTGCTTGAAGGTGTCAGGGACAGTTGCAGTGAGAGAGAGAGGTTGAGGATGCGACAGATGGAGGGGGTGACAGTATGAGAGATGGTGTTGAGTAGGTTGGTGGGGATGGGATCAGTGGAACGGTGGTGCATTTCGAGGAGGAAAGAAGGCGGGAAGTTTCATCCTCGGTGATCTCAGGAAAAGAAGGAGACAGAGGCCTGGGTAGGTTGGTTGAGGGAGAGGGTTAAAGGGTGAAGAGGAGGTGGTGGCTTGGTCGTGAACTCAAGGTTGATCTTTTGCACTTTGTCGCGGAAATAGTCGGCCAGTGACTGAGGAAAGAGAGAAGGGGGGTAGAGGCAGGGGGCACTTTAGGAGGGAGTTAAGGGTGGTGAAGAGACGACGAGGGTTGGAGCTGAGAGAATTGGTCAATTGGGTGTATAGTCCTGTTTTGCACGGAATAGGGAGGAGTGAGGGAGGATAGCATGAATTTGTAGTGGAGGAAGTCTGAAAGGGTACGAGATTTCCTCCAGAGGCGCTCAGCGGATCGGGTGCAGGAGCGAAGGTAACGGATGCAAGGAGTCAGCCAGGGCTGGGGATTGGTGCGCTGTTGGGACGGGAGATGGATGGTGCGAGGGGTGTCCAAAGCAGAGGAGAGAGCGGTATTGTAAGGCGGAGACCGCTTTGTCGACAGTTTCGGAGGACGTGATGGAGGGGAGGAGATTAGAGATAGTAGTGATAAGGTGGAGGGGTCAATAGCCTGGAGGTTCCTGGAGGTGGTGGTTAAAGTTGGACGGGGTGGAGGGGGGGGTGAAGAAGTGTGAATGTGATCAGGTGATGATCGGAGAGAGGAAGAGCTGAGACGTGAAATTGGAGGGTAAGCCGGAGGAGGAGAGGACGAGGTCAAAACAATGGCCGTCACGGTGAGTAGGGGTGGTGGAGCACAGCTGGAGGTTGAAGGAGGATGTTAGGGTGAGGAACTTAGAAGCATGGGGGTCGGATATGTCGTCAGCGTGTACGTTAAAGTCTCCGAGAATGAGGGACGAGATGAAGGGTCAAGAAAGACGGAGAGCCAAGCATCAAAGTCGGTGAGGAAGGAAGGGAAGGATTTATCAGGGGGGCGGTAAATGACTGCCACTCTGAGTGGTAGTGGGTAGAATAGTCGGATGGAATGGGGCTTCAAAGGATGAGAAGCAGTGAGACTGCGGTAGGTGGAGGGGTTGGAAACTACAGGAGGGTGAGAGTAGTAGCCCAACGCCTCCGCCGCGGCCAACTGGGCGGGGCGTGTGGGAGAAGAGATAGCCTCCATGGCAGAGGGCTGCAACTGAGGCAGAGTCTTCCTGGGAGATCCAGGTTTCGGTTAAGGCGAGGCAGTTGAAGGGAGCAAGAGATAAGAGATCGTGGGTGAGAGACAGTTTGTGCAGACTGAATGGGCATTCCACAAGGCGCATGAGAAGGGGAGGGAGGAGGGGGGAAGGAGGGGAATAGAGATGAGATTGGAGACATCCCGGGATCGTTCGCAAGGATAGGACGGGGACAGGTGAGGGGGACCTGGATTAGGGTTAATGTCTCCCGCGGATAGCAGAAGGAGGAGCAAGAGAGTGCGGAGGAGGGTGGGGGAGGTCGGGCGACGAAGACGGGGTGTACTTAGGAGGAATGGGGATGGGTTAATGGCAGGAAGGAAGTGCTGAAATTTGAGAGCCAGGAAGGAGGAGGGGGACAAGAGGGATGGTGAGGTGAGGGATGGAGGTGAAATAGGGTATTGCGGTGGGCGGGCAGGGTGGGAGGCAGTGGGTTCTAATGTAGACAGTGGGAGTGGGGGGGGAAAGAAGATTAGGAAGGGACAAGGGCAAAGGAAGAGAACATGGACAGAGGGGCCATAGGTGGTGACTGAGGTGTAACAGGTGACTATGTAGTGACTGAGGTGTTAATCAGTTAACAGTGTAAATAGGTGGACTATGTATGACTGAGGTGTTAAGCAGATAGATAGGGCTTGAAGCTAGGTTTTGGGTTGGCGATTAGGTAAGTCAATGGCTGATAAGCTAGCAGGCAGGTAGGTAAGTCAATGGCTGAGAGGCTCGCAAGCAGGCAGGCAGGTTACTCGATGTGTTAACAGGCAGATGGATTGGAGCAAGCCGGAACAAGCTGAAACAAGCTGGAACAGGCAGGAAACAGATGGACAAGCTGGAACAAGCAGGAACAGATGACCTGTGTCAGGATGAGCAGACGGACAAGCTGGGATCAGGAAGACTGGAACGAGCTGGGATCAGGAATACTGGAACGAGCTGGAACACGCTGGAGCAGAAGAACTGGAGTAAGCACGGCGAGGCTGGGTCAGGGCAGGCTGGAACACACTGGAGCCGATGGACAGCAGGGTGAAGGCTGGATCGGCGGACTGGAACTAGCTGGACACGCTGGATCCGGTGGACTGGGGCAAGCAGGAAGAAGCTGAATCAGGCAGATTGAACACACTGAGCCGATAGACGTGGAACAGGATCAGGCGGCTGGAACAAGCTGGGCTCAGGAGAACTGGAACGAGCTGGAACACGCTGGCTGGATCAGGCGGGCTGCAACACGCTGGAGCCGATGGACTGGAACAAGCGGGCTAGAACACGCTGGAGCCGATGGACTGGGACAAGTGGGGAAAGCTGGGTCAGGCGAACTGGAACAAACTGGATCAGGAGGACTGGAACAAGCTTGAACATGCTGTAGCGGATTGACTGGAGCAAGCAGGGAGAAGCTGGATCAGGCGGACCGGGACACACTGGAGCCAATGGACTGGAACAGGCAGGGGGAAGGTTGGATCGGCGGACTGGAACAAGCTGGATCAGGAGGACTGGAACGAGCTGGAACATGCTGGAGCCAATGGACTGGAGCAAACATGAAGAAGCTGGATCAGGGGGACTGGAACGAGCTGGAACATGCTGGAGCCAGTGGACCAATGTCATCTCTGTACACCCGAGTGTTATGATTGGGGTCTGAACCCCTCTCAAACTTACCTCTTTCCTGGGGGTCAGCTTCTTAGCTGGCTTCTGTTTCTTTTCTCTTTCCTTTCTGAGCTGGCTCTGTCTCTCTGTGCTGGCAGCTTCCAGCAGCATGGGGTTAATTGTCTCACTTCACTACAGCTGTGTGTGTGTTGCCTGAGTTGCTCTAACTCTCTTTGGGTGTACTGGCTTCAAGGGTTTCACAGTTTTGCATTGGTGTGGGTTGGGCCTCTCTGGGTCAGTGTGCTTTTGCCTAGGTCTAGGGAGTGTGACATCATCAGGGAGGGCCTTGATAAGGAAGTGGTGTTGTTTCCTTCAGGGCCTTTGCAACAGTTGTGTTTGCTTTAGGTAGGGTGGTGCAGTGTGCACTTCTGACATTGTGTCTAGGGTCCCTGCTTGCTTTTGCTAAGGTCCAGGTTAGTGTTAGTGCAGTGTGCACTGGTGTCTATGTGTTTAGCTTTCCTGCTTTTCCCTTTGGTTCCCCTGCTTTTCCCTCTTGGTTTTGGAAGCATTGCTGTGTGTAGGGCTTTGGAAGCTCTGTTGCTGATAGAAGTACTTCAGGGTTTGGTGTTGTTAGGAACACTGCAGAGTTTGCTGTTAGAAGTACTTCTGGTGTTTGTGCTATTGGTAGCATTGCAGTCTTTGCTGTTGGTGTTTGGTGATTTAGAATCACTTTTGGCTTATGTGTTAGCTTCCCTTCTTTTTCCTTGTGGCTCCCCTGTCTTCCCTTTTAGTGCTAGGAGCTCTTCTGGTTGCTTGCCAGAGTAGTGCTTAGGAAGCACCTTGTTAGTTGTATCTAGCTTGCTAGAGCAGTGCTTAGGTAGCTGGTTTAGTTTGTGTTTAGCTTATTAGTGTAAAGCTCTGCTTGTAGCTTGGTGCTTAGTAGCACCTGTGTTTAGCTTTGTATTTAGTACCCTGCTCTGTTAGTTTAGGGCTTAGGAAGTCCCTTCTTGAGCAGGGCTTAGGAGCTCCTGTTTAGTATAGGGCTTAGGAAGTCCTTTTGTCAGTTTACTGTTAGTAACACTCCTGCTGGTTAGGGCTTGGGAGCAAGTAGATCAGTTTTAGGTTTAGGAGCACTTCTGTTTCCAGTTCCTGGTCCCTATGTCATCCGGTATCCAGTAAGTCCTGTCGGCTACTCGAAACCCAGGAGCTCAACTCTTGGGGGGTTTAGTAGCTAAGTACAGGTGAAGCTGTTGGACCAGTCCAGTGTGCTCCAGTCCCGTGTTCCGGTCCTGTGTCCTCCCAGTCCGGGGGACCAGTCCAGGGTGTTCCAGTCTGGTGTGCTCCAGTCCAGTGTGTTCCGGTCCGGTGTGTGTTCCAGTCCGGGGGATTGCAGTCCAGTGTTCCAGTTCTGTGTCCTCCAGTCCGGGGGATTCCAGTCCATGTGTTCTGGCTCACTGGGCGGTGCCTGCAGTCCCTGCCGGTGCCGGTGTGCTTGCCCAGCATTGGTTGGTGGGTTTTGCCTGCTGCTGTCGCTCCTCGTCAGCAGCCCAAGGGCTCACGTTAGCTCCAGAGCCCGGCCCGCGGGCTCTGAACCCTGAGAACCTGACAGATTGCAAAGGCCATGAGCCCGGCAAGAACCCCCGCCCAGCTGGACCCAGCTGGGGTCCAGCTCCATCGTTGTTCTTGATCCTTCTATGACTCTTCGGTCAGTATCGTGGGAAACTTTTGTCTCATCCTGTTTTGAAGAAGACTCCTGAAGCGGCAGCTGAGAGAAAACGTGTCCGGTGGCTTGGAATCGCTGAAAACCCAGTTTCAGATATGGACCCTTTTATCACGCTCGCTGAATATCGCCGCAGCCTGGTCCTTGAATCCAGCTTTGTGGGATACTCCTGAAGCTGTCGCTGAGAGGAGTCGTCTTGGGAATTCCACGCTCTGGGCCCAGCAGGGGTCCAGTCCCGTTCAAGCAGCGCGCCAGACAAGCCTCTGAATCCAGTCCGAGCAGCACATCCAGCCAAGCTTCAGAGTCCAGTCCGAGGGACGCTGCTGACCGAGCCTCCGATCCCAGTTCAGGTGGCGCTTCCACTCAAGCCTCTGAGTCCAGTCCGAGGGGGTGCTTCTGACCGAGTCTCCGATTCCAGTCCAAGCAGCACGTCAAGCCAAGTCTCTGCGTCCAGTTCAAGTGGCGCTGTCTACGGAGTCTCCTAGTACCAGTGTGGATCCCAGTTTCCAACCCCATTTTTGATCTGGATCCGTTTCTGACGCTCCTTGATTACCGAGTTGCACTTTTGTCTGATCCAGCCTTGAAGAATACTCCTGAAGCTGCAGCGGAGAGAAGGCGTGTCTCCTGGCTTGGGTTCGCAGAGAACCCAGTTTCTGCTATTGACCCTTCTACCAAGCTCTTCTTTTATCGCTTCCAGCTTCTCTCGGATCCAGCCCTGCGGGATACTCCCGAAGCCCAAGCTGAAAAGAAGGTGGCTTCCCTGATTTTTCCCGCCAAACTTCTGAGTCCAGCCTGAAGGGCTTTGCCTGCCAAGATGCTGAGTCTGGATCGAGTGGCAGCAGTGGCAGCCGAGATGCTGAGTCCGGAGCGAGTTGCAGCATTGGCAGTCAAGATGCTGAGTCTGGATCGAGTTGCAGTTCCAGTCAAGATGCTGAGTCTGGATCGAGTGGTAGTTCCAGGTCAAGATGCTGAGTATGGATCGAGTTGCAGTCCCAGCCAGGATGCTGAGTCTACACTGAGTGATGAGTCCATGATGAATGCTGAGGTCTGGATCGAGTTGTAGTTCCAGTCAAGATGCTAAGTCCTGGATCGAGTTGCAGTTCCAGTCAAGATGCTGAGAGTTGTAGTTCCAGTCAAGATGCTGAGTCTGGATCGAGTTGGAGTTCCAATCAAGATGCTGAGTCTGGATCGAGTTGCAGTTCCAGTCAAGATGCTGAGTCTGGATCGAGTTGGAGTTCCAGTCAAGATGCTGAGTCTGGTTCGAGTTGTAGTTCCAGTCAAGATGCTGAGTCTGGATCGAGTTGCAGTTCCAATCAAGATGCTGAGTCTGGATCGAGTTGGAGTTCCAGTCAAGATGCTGAGTCTGGATCGAGTTGCAGTCCCAGCCGGGATGCTGAGTCTACACCGAGTGATGAGTCCATGATGATTGCTGAGTCTGCACTGAGTGTAGAGGTCAGCCGAGATACTGAGTCCACGAGGAGTGCTGAGTCTGCACTGAGTGCAGAGTTCAGCCGAGATGCCGAATCAGAATTGAGTTTACAGTCCCAGGCAAGATGCTGAGTCCTGGGTCAAGTTGCAGTCCCCGGCCAAGATGTTGAGTCCCGGTGAGAGTTGTAGTTCCAGTCAAGATGCTGAGTCTGGATCGAGTTGGAGTTCCAGTCAAGATGCTGAGTCGGGATCGAGTTGCAGTTCCAGTCAAGATACGGAGTCTGGATCGAGTTGCAGTTCCAGTCAAGAATGCTGAGTCTGGATCGAGTTGCAGTTTCCAGTCAAGATGCTGGGTCTGGATCGAGTTGCAGTTCCAGTCAAGATGCTGGGGTCTGGAGCGAGTTTGCAGTTCCAGTCAAGATGCTGAGTCTGGAGCGAGTTGTAGTTCCAGTCAAGATGCTGAGTCTGGATCGAATTGGCAGTTCCAGTCAAGATGCAGAGTCTGGATCGAGTTGTAGTTCCAGTCAAGATGCTGAGAGTTGTAGTTCCAGTCAAGATGCTGAGTCTGGATCGAGTTGGAGTTTCCAGTCAAGATGCTGAGTCTGGATTGAGTTGCGGTTCCAGTCAAGGTGCTGAGTCTGGATTGAGTTGCAGTTCCAGTCAAGGTGCTGAGTCTGGATCGAGTTGTAGTTCCAGTCAAGATGCTGAGTCTGGATTGAGTTGCAGTTCCAGTCAAGATGCTGAGTCTGGATCGAGTTGTAGTTCCAGTCAAGATGCTGAGTCTGGATCGAGTTGCAGTTCCAGTCAAGATGCTGAGTCTGGATCGAGTTGCAGTCCCAGCCGGGATGCTGAGGTCTACCACCGAGTGATGAGTCCATGATGAGTGCTGAGTCTGCGCTGAGTGTAGAGGCCAGCCGAGATACTGAGTCCACGATGAGTGCTGAGTCTACACCGGTGCAGAGCCCAGCCAAGATGATGAGTCCACGATGAGTGCTGAGTCTGCACCGGGTGCAGAGTTCAGCCGAGATGCCGAATCAGAATTGAGTTACAGTCCGGGCAGATGCAGAGTCCGGGTCAAGTTACAGTCCCGGCCAAGATGTTGAGTCCGGTGAGAGTTGCCGTCCCGGCCAAGATGCTGAGTCCGGGTCAAGTTGGAGTTCCAGTCCCAGGCAAGATGCTGAGTCCGGGCCAAATTGGAGTTCCAGTTCCAGGCAAGATGCTGAGTCCGGTCAAGTTGCAGTCCCCGGCCAAGATGCCGAGTCTGGGCCAAGTTGGAGTTCCAGTTCCGGCAAGAAGCTGAGTCCGGGTCAAGTTGGAGTTCCAGTCCCAGCAAGATGCTGAGTCCGGGTCAAGCTGGAGTTCCAGTCCCAGGCAAGATGCTGAGTCCTGGTCAAGTTTGCAGTCCCGGTCAAGAGGCTGAGTCCGGGTCAAGTTGCAGTTCCGGCAAGATGCTGAGGTCCGGAGCGAGTTCCAGTGCCAGCCAGAGATGCTGAGTCTATGCTGAGTACCAAGTCCAGCCAAGATGCTGAGTCCGAGTTGAGTGGCAGTTCCGGCCAAGATGCGAGGAGCGGATCAGATTGCAGTCTCAGGCAAGATGCTGAGTCTACTCTGAGTTCCCACTTCAACCAAGACGTTGAACCCCTCCTGAGTTCCAGCTCCAGCCAAGAGGCAAGGTCCAGTCTGAAGTCCTGTTCGAGTTCCTGTCCGGCTTTAGATTCCAGGATGGGTGTGGGCTCTAGCCCAGTTCTGGCTGCTACAGTGGAGTGCCAGGAAGTCAAGGAAGTTGTGGATTCCTTCAAGAGATGGTTCCTGTTGAATAGAACTCCACTTGTTGCATCCAAGACTCTGATCCTGCCTAGCAGCCGTTCTAAAGAGCCTTGTGGCGGCCAAAGCCATTCTGGTTTCCTAGTTCCAGATGTACTTGTCACGTCCTGCCCAGCCGCCCAGATTTATGTTGTGAAACCCATTGGGAGATTTCATCACAGCTACCCATGGAGACCTAAATTGTCTTTTGAGACCTGGGGCTCCCGTGGGGACACGGGAGCCTTGAGGGGGAGGTGCTGTTATGATTGGGGTCTGAACCCCTCTCAAACTTACCTCTTTCCTGGGGGTCAGCTTCTTAGCTGGCTTCTGTTTCTTTTCTCTTTCCTTTCTGAGCTGGCTCTGTCTCTCTGTGCTGGCAGCTTCCAGCAGCATGGGGTTAATTGTCTCACTTCACTACAGCTGGGTGTGTGTTGCCTGAGTTGCTCTAAACTCTCTTTGGGTCGTACTGGCTTCAAGGGTTTCACAGTTTTGCATTGGTGTGGTTGGGCCTCTCTGGGTCAGTGTGCTTTTGCCTAGGTCTAGGGAGTGTGACATCATCAGGGGAGGGCCTGATAAGGAAGGGTGTTGTTTCCTTCAGGGCCTTTGCAACAGTTGTGTTTGCTTTAGGTAGGGTGGTGCAGTGTGCACTTCTGACATTGTGTCTAGGGTCCCTGGCTTGCTTTTGCTAAGGTCCAGGTTAGTGTTAGTGCAGTGTGCACTGGTGGTCTATGTGTTTAGCTTTCCTGCTTTTCCCTTTGGTTTCCCCTGCTTTCCCTCTTGGTTTTGGAAGCATTGCTGTGTGTAGGGCTTTGGAAGCTCTGTTGCTGATAGAAGTACTTCAGGGTTTGGTGTTGTTAGGAACACTGCAGAGTTTGCTGTTAGAAGTACTTCTGGTGTTTGTGCTATTGGTAGCATTGCAGTCTTTGCTGTTGGTGTTGGTGATTTAGAATCACTTTTGGCTTATGTGTTAGCTTCCCTTCTTTTTCCTTGTGGCTCCCCTGTCTTCCCTTTTAGTGCTAGGAGCTCTTCTGGTTGCTTGCCAGAGTAGTGCTAGAGGAAGCACCTTGTTAGTTGTATCTAGCTTGCTAGAGCAGTGCTTAGGTAGCTGGTTTAGTTTTGTGTTTAGCTTATTAGTGTAAAGCTCTGCTTGTAGCTTGGTGCTTAGTAGCACCTGTGTTAGCTTTGTATTTAGTACCCTGCTCTGTTAGTTAGGGCTTAGGAAGTCCCTTTCTTGAGCAGGGCTTAGGAGCTCCTGTTTAGTATAGGGCTTAGGAAGTCCTTTGTCAGTTTACTGTTTAGGAACACTCCTGCTGGTTTATGGGCTTGGGAGCAAGTAGATCAGTTTAGGTTTAGGAGCACTTCTGTTTCCAGTCCTGGTCCCTATGTCATCCGGTATCCAGTAAGTCCTGTCGGCTACATCCGAACCCAGGAGCTCAACTCTTGGGGGTTTAGTAGCTAAGTACAGGTGAAGCTGTTGGACCAGTCCGTGTGCTCCAGTCCCGTGTTCCGGTCCTGTGTCCCCAGCCGGGGGGACCAGTCCAGGGTGTTCAGTCTGGTGTGCTCCAGTCCAGGTGTGTTCCGGTCCGGTGTGTGTTCCAGTCCGGGGGGATTGCAGTCCAGTGTTCCAGTTCTGTGTCCTCCAAGTCCGGGGGATTCCAGTCCATGTGTTCTGGCTCACTGGGCGGTGCCTGCAGTCCCTGCCGGTGCCAGTGTGCTTGCCCAGCATTGGTTGGTGGGTTTTGCCTGCTGCTGTCGCTCCTCGTCAGCAGCCCAAGGGCTCACGTTTTGCTCCAGAGGCCCGGCCCCGCGGGCTCTGAACCTGAGAACCTGACACCGAGAGATCAAAACCTCCCCTTTGTGGTTATAATGAATAAACCTCCAATCATGGTTGAGAGTTCAAGCTTCCCTTCTCATGGTAGTAAGTCATACAACACCTCCAAAATGTCCGCTGGGCACAGCAGCAGCAGCAACAGCAGCCACCTCCGCCATGTCCTGCCTTGAACAATGTTAATACCCTCTCAGCTTAATCTGAAAGTGTTCCCATATAGTAGCAAGAGTGCATGCTACCAGGGACAGCAGTGGCTTTACCCATTTCTTTCTCAATGGTAGACTCTGCACCTTTCATCCAGGAACTCGTCCAATCCTTTTTTTTAAACCCAGATATGTTAACTACTGAAATGCTTGGCACTGTACTCTAGGAACTTCTTTGAAGAGTTGTAGAGTTCCATTGAATCACTTAGAACATCGTTAAAAATAATTAAAGCTACACAATATTCTGTTTAATTTGTCAAGACAATATTTAATTTTAATGTTATTCATCTGAATATTTTATGACAAGAGATGTTTTATGGTTCATGGATAAATAATTTTTTAATATTGATTTTTTTTAATGGAAGATGGGAATCCATATGATGTGACAAGTTATGGAGGGGGAAAATGGAAGACTGATGTAGATACTTTTGAGAAAGAAGGTGGCTAATAGCTGAGGATACTATTGAAATTCAGGTGATGGATTGAGTGAAGCTATGAACAATATGACCTATCCAGTCTCGCCCATCCATAAACCAATCACTAGAATCCCTTCTTCCACAGACATCTTCTATGCTTGTCCCATGCTTTTTTTTTAATTTAGATACAGGGCCCTGTCTCCACTACCTGCACTGGGAAGCTGATCCATCACACTTTCCTGAATTCAGTATTTCTTAGTTTTATTCCTGAGTCTGACCTCTCTCACTTTCATCCTATGTCCACACCACCCCCCCCCCCCCCCCTCCATTCTACAGCTTCCTTTCAATTGAAACAGGCCCCACTTCCCTGCACATATGACTGGAGGTATTGTCTGTCATATCTCCCTTCTCTCACCTTCTTCCCAAGTATACACGTTATGATCTTTAAATTTCTCCGAGGACAAGCAGGCTGCTTGTTCTCACGAACTGGGTGACGTCCGTGGCAGCCCCCACCAACCGGAAGAAGCTCGCGGGCGGTCCGCACGCAGGGCACGCCCACCGCACATGCATGGCCGTCTTCCCGCCCGTGCGCGACCGTTCCCGCCAGTCTTTTCTTTCCGCGCTGGAGAGAGTCGTGCGTCGCCGCTCTCTCTTAGTCAGCCCCGGAAAACCGTCGCGTTGTTCGCGAATTCGTTAATTTTCTGTTTCTTGTTGAGCCGAGGGCTGAGATGCTCGAGGTCCTCGACTATCCATCACCACCTAGAGAGTCCTCCACGGTGCCGTTGCACAATGTCCTCAAGAGACACTGCTTCGGAACTGGATGAGACCATTATCTAATCCCACCATTCCCAAGAAAGCAGAGTCCCAGTACAGAATCCACTCGGACCCAGAGTTAATGCGGCCCCAATTGCCCCATGACTCGGCGGTCGTGGATTCTGCTCTCAAGAGGGCACGGAGTTCGAGGGATACTGCCTCGGCGCCCCCGGGGCGGGAGTCTCGCACTCTGGACTCGTTTGGGAGGAAGGCCTACCAATCTTCCATGCTCGTGACCCGCATCCAATCTTACCAGCTCTACACGAGCATCCACATGCGGAACACTGTGAAGCAACTGGCGGACCTGGTTGATAAGCTCCCGCCGGAGCAGTCCAGGCCTTATCAGGAGGTGGTCAGGCAGCTGAAGGCGTGCAGAAAGTTCCTGTCCAGGGGTATCTAAGACACCTGTGACGTGGCATCTCGTGCTGCGGCCCAAGGTATAGTGATGCGCAGGCTCTCATGGCTGTGTGCCTCTGACCTGGACAACCGCACCCAGCAGAGACTGGCCGACGTCCCTTGCCGGGGGGATAATATTTTTGGCGAGAAGGTCGAGCAGCTGGTGGACCAACTGCATCAGCGGGAAACTGCCCTCGACAAGCTCTCCCACCGGGCGCCTTCAGCATCCACCTCAGCAGGTGGACGTTTTTCCCGGGCCCGGCAGGCTGCGCCCTATGCTTTTGCCAAGCGTAGGTACACCCAGCCGGCCCGAAGGCCTCGACAGGCACAAGGACAGCCCCAGCGCGCTCATTCTCGTCAACAGCGTGCGCCTAAGCAGCCCCCTGCGCCTCCACAGCAAAAGCCGGGGACGAGCTTTTGACTGGATCCACGGGAACATAGCCGCCCTCAAAGTGTCCTTGCCGGACGACCTGCCGGTCGGAGGGAGGTTAAAATTTTTTCACCAAAGGTGGCCTCTCATAACCTCCGACCAGTGGGTTCTCCAAATAGTGCGGTGCGGATACGCCCTAAATTTGGCCTCCTTGCCACCAAATTGTCCTCCGGGAGCTCAATCCTTCAGCTCCCATCACAAGCAGGTACTTGCAGAGGAACTCTCCGCCCTTCTCAGCGCCAATGCGGTCGAGCCCGTACCACCCAGGCAAGAAGGGCAGGGATTCTATTCCAGGTACTTCCTTGTGGAAAAGAAAACAGGGGGGATGCGCCCCATCCTAGACCTGAGAGGCCTGAACAAATTCCTGGTCAAAGAAAAGTTCAGGATGCTTTCCTTGGGCAACCTTCTGCCAATGATTCAGAAAAACGATTGACTATGTTCCCTGGATTTAAAGGACGCATACACTCACATCCCGATACTGCCAGCTCACAGACAGTATCTCAGATTCCGCCTGGGCGCACGGCACTTTCAGTATTGTGTGCTGCCCTTTGGGCTCGCCTCTGCCCCACGGGTGTTTACAAAGTGCCTCGTGGTGGTGGCGGCGTATCTATGCAAGCTGGGAGTGCACGTGTTCCCATATCTCGACGATTGGCTGGTCAAGAACACCTCGGAGGCAGGAGCCCTCCGGTCCATGCAGTGCACTATTCAACTCCTGGAGCTGCTGGGGTTTGTGATAAATTACCCAAAGTCCCATCTCCAGCCAACCCAGTCTCTGGAATTCATAGGAGCTCTGCTGAATACCCAGACGGCTCAGGCCTTCCTTCCCGAAGCGAGGGCCAACAACCTCCTGTCCCTGGCTTCGTAGACCAGAGCGTCTCAGCAGGTCACAGCTCGGCAGATGTTGAGACTTCTGGGTCATATGGCCTCCACAGTCCATGTGACTCCCATGGCTCGTCTTCACATGAGATCTGCTCAATGGACCCTAGCTTCCCAGTGGTTCCAAGCCACCGGGAATCTAGAGGATGTCATCCGCCTCTCCACCAGTTGCCGCACTTCACTGCTCTGGTGGACCATTCGGACCAATTTGACCCTGGGACGTCTATTCCAAATTCCACAGCCCACGAAAGTGCTGACGACGGATGCATCTCGCCTGGGGTGGGGAGCTCATGTCGATGGGCTCCACACCCAGGGTCTGTGGTCCCTCCAGGAAAAGGATCTGCAGATCAACCTCCTGGAGCTCCGAGCGATCTGGAACGCACTGAAGGCTTTCAGAGATCGGCTGTCCTGCCAAATTATCCAAATTTGGACAGACAATCAGGTTGCAATGTATTACACCAACAAGCAGGGGGGCACCGGATCTCGCCCCTTGTGTCAGGAAGCCGTCGGGATGTGGCGTTGGGCTTGCCAATTCGGCATGCTCCTCCAAGCCACATACCTGGCAAGTGTAAACAACAGTCTGGCCGACAGACTGAGCAGAGTTATGCAACCGCACGAGTGGTTGCTCCATTCCAGAGTGGTACGCAAGGTCTTCCGAGAGTGGGGCACCCCCTCGGTGGACCTTTTCGCCTCTCAGACCAACCACAAGCTGCCTCTGTTCTGTTCCAGACTTCAGGCACACGGCAGGCTAGCGTCGGATGCTTTTCTCCTTCATTGGGGGACTGGCCTCCTGTATGCTTATCCTCCCATACCTTTGGTGGGGAAGACCTTACTGAAGCTCAAGCAAGACCGCGGCACCATGATTCTGATAGCGCCTTTTTGGCCCCGTCAGATCTGGTTCCCTCTTCTTCTGGAGTTGTCCTCAGAAGAACCGTGGAGATTGGAGTGTTTTCCGACTCTCATTTCGCAGAACGACGGAGCGTTGCTGCACCCCAACCTTCAGTCTCTGGCTCTCACGGCCTGGATGTTGAGGGCGTAGACTTCGCTGCGTTGGGTCTGTCGGAGGGTGTCTCCCATGTCTTGCTTGCCTCTAGGAAGGATTCCACTAAAAAGAGTTACCTTTTCAAGTGGAGGAGGTTTGTCGTTTGGTGTGAGAGCAAGGCCCTAGACCCTCGTTCTTGCCCTGCACAGAACCTGCTTGAATACCTTCTGCACTTATCAGAGTCTGGCCTCAAGACCAACTCAGTAAGGAATCACCTTAGTGTGATTAGTGCTTACCATTATCGTGTGGAAGGTAAAGCCATCTCTGGAGAGCCTTTAGTCGTTCGATTCATGAGAGGCTTGCTTCTGTCAAAGCCCCCTATCAAGCCTCCTGCAGTGTCATGGGATCTCAACGTCGTCCTCACCCAGCTGATGAAACCTCCTTTTGAGCCACTGAATACCTGCCATCTGAAGTACTTGACCTGGAAGGTCATTTTCTTGGTGGCAGTTACTTCAGCTCGTAGGGTCAGTGAGCTTCAAGCCTTGGTAGCTCATGCTCCATATACCAAATTTCATCACAACAGAGTAGTGCTCCGCACCCACCCAAAGTTCCTGCTGAAGGTGGTGTCGGAGTTCCATCTTAACCAGTCAATTGTCTTGCCAACATTCTTTCCCAGACCGCATACCCGCCCTGCTGAACGTCAGTTGCACACATTGGACTGCAAGAGAGCATTGGCCTTCTACTTGGAGCGGACACAGCCCCACAGACAGTCCGCCCAATTGTTTGTTTCTTTCGACCCTAACAGGCTAGGTGTCGCTGTCGGGAAACGCACCATATCCAATTGGCTAGCAGATTGCATTTCCTTCACTTACACCCAGGCTGGGCTGGCTCTTGAGGGTCATGTCACGGCTCATAGTGTTAGAGCCATGGCAGCGTCAGTGGCCCACTTGAAGTCAACCACTATTGAAGAGATTTGCAAGGCTGCAACGTGGTCATCTGTCCACACATTCACATCACATTACTGCCTCCAGCAGGATACCCGACGCGACAGTCGGTTTGGGCAGTCGGTGCTGCAGAATCTGTTTGGGGTGTAAATCCAACTCCACCCTCCAGGACCCGCTTTGATTCTGGTCAGGCTGCACTCTCAGTTAGTTGTTCTTCGTAGGTCAATTTTCTGTGGTATCCTCGCCGTTGCGAGTTTCCATTGACCTGGGTTCTTGTTTTGAGTGAGCCTGAGAGCTAGGGATACCCCAGTCATGAGAACAAGCAGCCTGCTTGTCCTCGGAGAAAGTGAATGATACATAACTGTAGCAGGTGTTCTCCGAGGACAGCAGGCTGATTGTTCTCACCTACCCTCCCTCCTCCCCTTTGGAGTTGCGTTTCATCATTTTGCTTGTCATTCAACTGGCGGGAACGGTTGCGCACGGGCGGGAAGACGGCCGCGCATGCGCAGTGGGCGTGCCCTGCGTGCGGACCGCCCGCGAAGCTTCTTCCGGTTGGTGGGGGCTGTCGCGGACGTCACCCAGTCGTGAGAACAATCAGCCTGCTGTCCTCAGAGAACACCTGCTACAGGTATGTATCATTCACTCTGTCTCCATCATATTGATGTGAGCAAATTTTATTGTAACAAGTTTCTGAGACATGAGGGCTACTTACAATTATGCAATACTTCATTACAGAATGCATCTGAAAATGTTTTTGAAATGGCATGCTTTTTCAGACATCACATGAGTATAAAATAAATATTTCCATTTTCAAACATCATGTACCACTTCAGTAAACAATAAGGGATATATGTAGCCACCTCTTTGGATCATCACTGCTGTGTCTTATGTTCATCTCTCAACGGGTGCCCAAGTTGGAGGTAATTCACCAGTGCTGTGAGGGACTGGATCTCTAGACAGAGAAAGATCAGTTACGGAAAGAAAACAGTGATATATATCACATACACATCCATTTCAAACTCATCAGAATCAGACCCAAACATGCAGAAATATACCGAAAAAACTGGGTACATAAAGTCACGACGCAAAAACAATTTCCCTTCTTCCTCTATTGGTTTTCTCCAAATTGTAAACACTATCCAGATTAACGCTTTCCTGACTGTAGTTATATTTTCATCATCATTAAATTGTTAAGGTGTTCAAAGTCTAGCTAGTTTCTCATTTTAGTTGTAATGGCATTTATAAAGCTGAATCCCCTTCCACATTCAGCACTGGCAGCTTGAAAATTTCCACAACTGTCCAGTAGAATATATAGTTCAGTAAACTGTACCTGTTGCTGTATGTATACACATATAAGCAACTTAAATTCTGAATAATATTTACATGATTTTGATATACTACCTATCCCACAATAACATTACTAGGCAAACTAAGGGGTCCTTTGACAAAGCAGCAGTAAGCCCAATGCAGGCTTACCGCATGCCAATACGGAGCTAATGCCAGCCTAACATGGGCACCAGCGGTAGTTCCAGCCCTAGTACAAGCCATTTCACACACTAGGGAAAATAGGGCTCTGTTTTCTAGCATAGGAGCCCTTACTGCCACCTCAGTGGGTGGAGGTAAGTGCTCCCCCCTCGCGTGGCCACATGGTAAAAGCTATCTTACCAGATTTTCATGGATATTTTCAGCATTTTTTTACCCACTGTGGTAAAAAGGGCCACAGCATGCGGCCAAAATGCCCCCGCAGATAGCGCAAGACCATTTTTACTGCAGCTTAGTAGAACGACCCCCTAAGATAGGGTGAGGAGAAGAAAGAAAATAGGAGGGAAAATAGGAAAAGAAGATACAAATTACTGCAGAAGAAAAGATTAGGTTGGAGCTGGTGACCCAGATACATGAGGTAGCGAGGTAGCAGGGTACCCTAAGTGCAGTGAACCAACCAACAAACTTTCCAAAGATCCATCTTTGGCTAACTGCACTTTGTATAACAACCTGGTAAACCTGATGTCCAAAGATGATAATCTATATTGGATGGAGTAGCACAGCAGGCTTTAATTGTTATAAATAAAATTAAAAAAAAAAAAAAGACATGCTAATGGTATGTATTACCATTAGCATGTCTTTTTTTTTTTAATTTTATTTATAACAATTTTACACATATAATCAAGTATTCAACTTGTTTGAAAAGTGGTACATTTCACATCATATATTCAAATTTAAGTAGCAACTGGTTGAAATGAGTGGGGATTTGAATTTAATAATTTTCTTTTTTTTTTCAAGTCCACAATATGGGATTCAAGATGATAGAAAGTGGAATTATTCAAACAGAAATAAATTTCTAAGAATATTGAATTGAGAAGTTTACAGGTTACACTGTTCGGTGTTATAAATTTTCTATATCTAAGGGGAAGATGACATTTTCAAGTTTCCTTATTTTGTCTAGACACTAAAAAAGCTGTTAGCTGAGCTGGTTAAAAAAAAAACATATTTAAGGGATTGGTATTTTACCACACATTTACAAGGAAATCTAAGAAAGAAAATTGCACCCAGCTGTAACACTGCTGGTTTCATCAAAAGAAATTGTCTTCGCCTCTTTTGTGTCTCACGAGAGACATCAGGAAATATCTGAATTTTTTTGGCCTAGGAACACTTTATCCTTATTTCTAAAATACATTTTCATTATCCATGACTTATCTGGTGGCAATGCCACCATCACTATCAATGTCGTTGGAATAACAAGATCATTGTCCGAAGATTCTAGTATAGCTGATATATTCAAACCTTGCTTCTGGTTTTCTTGGTTTAATATTGGTAAATAATAAACCTGGGAAAAAGGTGGAATCATCTCTTCTTTAACTTCAAATATTTCCATTAAATATTTCTTTAACATGTCCCTTGGAGACTTAGAAAATTGTCTTGGAAAATTTAATAAACGAAGGTTGTTACTCCTGAGTTTTCCAATGATTCCGAAATTGATTGGAAAATTGTGTGAGTAGTACCTCTTTCTCTGAAGATTTCTCCAGTGTCAAACTTTCAGCTTCTTCCACCTTCGATGGAATAGGTGTTCGCATCTGAGACCTCAGCTCACATACAACCGGATCTATTTCCTCCCGGCTCTGTCCACTTGCACCACTTTGGGAAAGCAGGTCCAGAGACGCCTCGGTTGGTGTGCTGTACCCCGCAGGTTGCGGGGGTGGTTCCCTTAAGTCGGGGCTGAGCGTCAGCTCGAGCCCAGGAGAAGCGTCCGGGCCTCCACTTGCGCTGGCGCTACTCAGCGGGCTGCCTTCCGACATTTGAAGCGCCGAAGTAGTTGGAATAGACGTTGCCTGAAGAAGCGTTTTAATATCTTGAGAGGTAAAAACTTGCCGTTGCGGGGCTTTGGAGGCAGGACGGCCCCGTCTTTTCGGCATGTTTGAAAAGTTCTAATTCAGAGAGCTGTCGAGTGCAGCCTGCTAGCGTCTCAAAGGCGCGGCCATCTTGAATCCCTAACAATCACAAAGATCCCATTAGCATGTCTTTAATACTGTAACATGCTGTTTGTCTGTTTTATGGGGCTCATAATATCATCCTTGTGTTTTACCAATTGTATATCATCATGTAGTTGTAATTTTAGTAATTTTTACTGAGCCTGTACAATTGTGAAAAACACGTTGGGCTCCTTTTACCAAGTCGCGGTAGCAATTCCCAGTGCGGCATATGCGTTGAAACCCGTTCAATTCCTATGGGTTCCATCATATTTGCTACGCGGGAAAGAATTACTACCGCAGCTTTGTAAAAGGAGCCCTCTATTTATTTAACAGCCACTTTTACTTTTGGATGGCTTTGGAAGCTCCATTAGTTTTTCAGCTATAATTGTCTGTTAGATTCGTTTTTAGAACTGCCAAAAAATATATAAAAATATATCTGTTTCTTTGATAGATCAGTTATGTGGTTTTTGAATCTTTTATGATTTGTGCCGATTTTGTTGGCTTTTGATTGGTTAGCTGATAATGCGATGTCATTGTTATGCATATGTGTTCCAACCATCAAGACACAGAAGACAATCCAATTACCCACTAAATTATCCTGATGATTTTAAGGCATTATTATTGGCTGATGGTGTTTTTTAAGTCATTGGCATGCATTTTAAGTCATTGGCATGCACTTTCTACTCGTGTTTTTCTAAATCAGAACTACTATATAATAAATATTTTAGATAGCACTTAAATTAGCTGGCTATTGCCAGCATTAGGAATCTTTGCTTTAAAATTATCCATCAGCTTTGTGTTCAGGAAGCTGCCCCTGAAAGGATAGCAGGTGCTGTGCCACTGCAACATGGGTAAGAGTTTATCTAAATTTTCTTTTATAAATGTGTTCAGATTTTGCGCCATCTGTATTCATTTCATCTGGACTTTGAATTTTGAGAATATGGAATGATTTTATGCTGTTTTTGCCTTGTAAATATTTAATTTACAACCAACCCTTGAATTCTATGTAAGGCACAGTGAGTTGTGCATGTTAAGTTGGGCGCACATCCAATTTACGTGCATACCTTTACTAATGAGTTAAGTGATAATTAGCCGATAACAACCAATTATCAGCACTAACTGGCAATAATTGGAATTTACATGTGCATTTTTTAAACTCATATTCTAAAAAGAGGCACATGTAAATCCAAACACATGTAGTTAAAAAGCCATGGGAAGAGCGTGGGCATGTTGGTGGTGTTCCACAAATTTATGCTCATGGTTATAGAATTCAGGGGAACATGCCTGTATTTAGGTGCGGGTATTTAAACCAGGTTTTCAGTGCCCTAAATATCCATGCCTAAATGTAGGCATATTCCCAGGCCCTACGTGTTATTCTATAAACTGTGCCATTTTAGATGTGGTTTATAGAATACCGCTAAGCACTATTTTTGGATGCGCCTATTCTTTAGATGCCATTTACAGAATCTGGCCCTATGTGGATAGCGTTTGTTTGAAGCGCTTTCTTCAGGCACCTATTGTTTTTTTTTATTGCAGGGATCTATCTCATAGGCTAACCCTGTAGAGCATTAAAGCAATTCTGCCACACTTCTAACCAAGAGTGCCAAGTGTTTTATTTTGCCTTAGCTGGTATGTAAAATTGAATTTTTGTTTTATACTGTTTCTCTATATACTTTTTTGGAGGTTCCACCACAGTCGTTTTACATTTTATAAAGAAAGCATGACTGCCACTGGCACTTTGAGCTTTCCCATATTGCACAGACTATTCTTTTTGTATCCTTTATGCTTTGTTATGGGTTTTTAAGCATGACATTTTATATTCTGTATATACGCATGTACTAAGTGTTAAAGGTTTCTCTGTACATTGTAAGTGCACATAACTCAGCCTTTGGTTCCCTCACATTTTGCATGTTTTATGATTTGTAGATTGCATTATGTTTTGTATGTTTATAAGATTTTATGTTTATTTTTAGTACTGAAACCCTGAAGCAGCCCCTGTGCGGGTGAAATGTGGACCACATCGGGTGATATTTTAATAAAGACATTTTTGTATATTTCTGTTGGATTCGCTGTTTGTTACATCAAAGATAAAATTATCAATTTTGGATGGAGCAAATAAACAGGCTTTATCAAACACATACCATTCTTGTAGTTCATGGTCCCCGAAGTCTGCTTAATAAACTGAAAAAAATGGAAGCTGTGTTAGCTGTGAAAGATGATAGCAATTCTAGTAGTTGCTGAAATGAATATTTTCTCCATGATAGTGCAACCTTAGCTTCCTGATTTTTGCTTTTGCAAACTGAAATGCTTCCACTGTAGTCCAGCAACTTCTTTGAAGAATTTTGCACAGTTTCACTAACCAGCTTATTTTCAAAGGAGATTGCCAGTCATCTTCCGACACAAATCAGGAGATAGCCGGCGATCTCCTGATCCCGGCCAAATCGATATAATCGAAAGCCAATTTTGGCCGGCGCCAACTGCTTTCCATCGCGGAGCCGGCCAAACTTCAAGTGGGCGTGTCGGTAGGGCAGCGAAGGCTGGATGGGGGCATGCTCACGAGATGGCCAGCTTCGCCTGATAATGGAAAAAAGAAAGCCGGCCCTGACGAGCATTTCGCCTGCTTCACTTGGTCCCTTTTTTTTCAGGACCAAGCTTCAAAAAGGTGCCCCAAATGACCACCGGAGGGAATTGGGGATGACCTCCCCTTACTCCCCCAGTGGTCACCAACCCCCTCCCACCCAAAAAAAAAAAAATTGTCAGCCTCTAATGTCATACCCAGCTCCCTGACAGCAGTATGCAGGTCCCTGGAGCAGTATTTAGTGGGTGCAGTGCACTTCAGGCAGGTGGACCCAGGCCCATCCCCCTCTTCCTGTTACACTTGTGGTGGTAAATGTTAAGCCCTCCAAAACCCCCCAAAACCCACTGTACCCACGTGTAGGTGCCCTCCTTCATCCCTAAGGGCTATGGTAGTGGTGTACAGTTGTGGGGAGTGGGTTTTGAGGGGGATTTGGGGGGCTCAGGACCCAAGGTAAGGGAGCTATGCACCTGGGAGCTATTTTTGAAGTCCACTGCAGTGCCCCCTAGGGTGCCTGGTTGGTGTCCTGGCATGTCAGGGGGACCAGTGCACTACAAATGCTGGCTCCTTCCACGACCAAATGCCTTGGATTTGGCTGGGTTTGAGATCGCCGGCATCGTTTTTCGCCAATAATGGAAACTAATGCCGGCGATCTCAAACCCATCTCTGACATTTGGCCAGCCCGAACCATATTATCGAAATGAAAGATGGCCGGCCATCTTTTTTGATAATACAGTTTGGGACAGCTCTTTGCGGCGCCGGCCAAATAGATGGCTGGCCATCTATTTGGCCGGCGCCGTTCGATTATGCCCCTCCACATCACTTAAAACATCATTAAGGATAATGCTACACAATATGTTTAATTTGTCAAGGCAGTATTTATGACTGAGTTGTTGTCTTCACCTACTTTTTCTCTGCTCTATTATATCAATATGTCATAGTTCTTACAGCAAAATGCATAAATAAACTGAACAAGGTCAGATGGCAAAATGAAACAGCTTCACATTCTGCCACCTATGCAATTTCAATAAATTTCACCTTTCTCATGCTGGGTCTATAAAAAATTGTGTAGATGATTTGTATAAGGATTTCATTATCCCTCATAAACACTGTTTCCAGGCATCTTCAATGCCTAAATCCTCAGGGTAGGCCAGTGTTCTTGGACGTTAACACTATAGGGATGATCCATGAAGATAAGTTATGCTCAAAGGCAAAAGAGTACGATAGCACAGGGCTTAGCTGAACTGCATGACTGCACTGTAGGAGAGCATGGCTTAGAAGATGCTGACTTCCACCTCTTCCTGTGTAGCATTGGAAGAATTTCTTATTTCCTTTATGGTGAGAAGCACAGTGAACAAGCCTCTTGGTTGTATGTGGACGGATGTGCCTTTTGGAGAGAGGATGATAAGTAAATGGTGGCCGGAGTGGGTGTGGTTTAGGATACTGCGGACCTACAAGAACAGCTTAAATTTTAACTGGGGAAAGGGGGAGGAGGAGGAGTAGGCTCTTGAACAACACTAGTAGGCGACGTAGGTTAGGAACAATCTCTTTATTTAAATATACACTCGACTCAACACAGCCGTGTTTCGGCGCTACAGGAGTCTATGAAACAAAACCAAACAATGGTAATATAACAAACATGCAGAACAAAAGTAAAATAAGTGTAGAACGTTAAATATGTGATAAACATAAATTCCATGTAAAATTAAAAAATTAATAAAAACATTTTTTATAAAAGAATTTTTTTTAATAAAAAAATTATTAGTATTGCAGAAATGCTATAATATATATACACATATATATATATATATATATATATATACACATACATATAAAATCCATACATGTAAAAATACATATATGTTTGAGTAAACATATATAGTTTTCAAATATATAATAAATACCTACATTATTAAATTATTAAAAAATATTAGATTATATATAACATACGATAAAGGTGTTGTATATTACCAATCAAAGAAGGATGACATCTAAAAATTAGCAGAAAAAACATCAAAATGAAGTATAACGAAAAAACTCAAAATACAGTGAAATAAATAAATAAAACACATTTACAACCAATTAGTAAATAATATATGATATATATGATGTAACCATATAAGTTAAGTATCATAGATAAACTGACCTTGTGATATATAAATATACGAATATTAAGCTCAAAGAAAATGAAAGCAAGGCTTCTGCTACAATTGTAATCCTATAGATAAAGCAGAAAACGCTCAGTTATTTATGGCAACATGGCAGGCTTAGAGAATATGTTTTGAATATATATATATATATAAAAAGGGTGTATATGCATATATCAGAAAATCAATGCAGTTTTATATTACTCATTTTTTAAGTTCACATTCATTTTTTGTAATATATCTTGTTTCGGTTTTAGTATTATTATTATTACTTTTTTTTGGTCTATTTATTATTTATTTTTATTATTTTTGACTTATCTAACGTTTTCCAATTTTGTATTTTCACCATAATTTTTCACATTTGATATTTATTTTTGATATTATAAAATTTCCTTTGCTATTTAAATATGAAAATGATGAGTGCATAATGAATTAATCCAAATTTATATATTTTTTATATATATAATCATATACTTCTACATTTTTAGCATTGATCTTTATACTAATACATGTATATTTCATCTTTTAAAGACTTTTTTTATTACTCTCATGTCACTGAAGGAATAACCTAGTGGTTAATGCATCTGGTTTGTAGTTCTGAGGTGGCTGGTTCAAATCCCACTGCTACCCTATGTTTATTTATTTATTTTATTTTAATAATGTTTATTTTTTCATTTTTTTATTTTTATCTTTTGGCATTTTGAAATGATATATCCATTTTGCTTGTCACTCTCTTTATCCATAGTACTGGTTCATCAGTTCTACATTTTAAAATTATACTGTCTTTGATGATTTTTTTCAAACTAGATACTCATTATACTTTAAGCCTGCACAGCTGATTGCTCCTTTTGGCAGGCTTTTTTCTCTTATAAAAGGGACTTACTGTGAACACACCCCTTTTGACTTCACAGAAGTGCAATTGAATACGCTGAGCTTTTTTTCCTGCATCGGCAGTGGTAAGTCCTTCATTACAGTTTACTTATCCTGGGACTATACATCTAAAGAGTGGATTCTTTGTCCTTGTATTTCTATTTTTTAACATCAGGTGCTGCATCTATTATGATTTTTAGTTTTAAACAGCACAGGATAAAACCTGCACCATCTATTTTGGGTATTCGCATCACAGACTCTTTTATTTATTTATTTTTATTATATTTATATCTTTTCTGAGCACAGAATAACGGAGGTCCTGGGTGCTCACTAAATTATGCATTAATTTTTACAAATTAGTTTTTTTCAACATTTGTCCCATATTATATATTTTGTTCTTGAGACTTTTTTGAAATATTGGTGTATTTGTGGATAGGATGTGCGCAGATATTGTTTGATACTAAACTTTATGCATTGATTTTCTGATATATGCATATACACCCTTTTTATATATATATATATATATATATATATATATTCTTTAAGCCTGCCATGTTGCCATAAATAACTGAGCATTTTCTGCTTTATCTATAGGATTACAATTGTAGCAGAAGCCTTGCTTTCATTCTCTTTGAGCTTAATATTCGTATATTTATATATCACAAGGTCAGTTTATCTATGATACTTAACTTATATGGTTACATCATATATATCATATATTATTTACTAATTGGTTGTAAGTGTGTTTTATTTATTTATTTCACTGTATTTTGAGTTTTTTCATTATACTTCATTTTGATGTTTTTTCTGCTAATTTTTAGATGTCATCCTTCTTTGATTGGTAATATACAACACCTTTATCGTATGTTATATATAATCTAATATTTTTTAATAATTTAATAATTTAAGTATTTATTATATATTTGAAAACTATATATGTAAATATGTTTGAGTATATGTATTTTTACATGTATGGATTTTATATGTATGTGTGTATATATGTATATACTAGCCGTTGAGCCCGTTAAAACGGGCTGGTGGGTCGCCACCCCCTCCCCCTGAGTTTGCCGCCCCCACCGCCCCTCCACCAGGCCCGTCTCTTCGCTATTCAACTTACATCTCTGCAGCAGGCAGAGATCAGCTGAGCTCCCGTCGGCCTTCCTTCTCTGTCTGTGTCCCGCCCTGTGTGACGTAACGTCAGTGAGGGCAGGACACAGGCAGGGAAGGAAGGCCAACGGCAGCTCAGCTGATCTGCCTGCTGCGGAGATGTAAGTTGAATAGCAAAGAGACGGCCAGGTGGAGGGGTGGCGGCAGCGGCGACTCCGGGGGGGGGGGGGTAGCGATAGCGACCTCGGTGGTTCCCTCCCCTTCGCGCAGTTTCCCTCTCTGTCCTGCCCCGCCCCCCCCCCCGTCATCTCGTACTGACGTGGGGGCGGGACAGACAGGGAAGTCTCTACTGCGCATTTGCGAGTGAGTACGGTCACTTGCCGTTTATATGTTTGATATGTATATGTGTATATATATATATATATATGTATGTATGTATATGTGTATATATATTATAGCATTTCTGCAATACTAATAATAATTTTTTATAAAAAAAATTCTTTTATAAAAATGTTTTATTAATTTTTTAATTTTACATGGAATTATGTTTATCACATATTTAATGTTCTACACTTATTTTACTTTTGTTCTGCATGTTTGTTATATTACCATTGTTTGGTTTTATTTCATAGACTCCTGAAGAAGGCGTCTGTAGCGCCGAAACACGGCTGTGTTGAGTCGAGTGTATATTTAAATAAAGAGATTGTTCCTAACCTACGTCGCCTACTAGTGTTGTTCAAGAGCCTACTCCTCCTACTCCCCCTTTCCTCAGATTCTACTTTTCGTAGGAATTTGTGTACCTCCACCCTTGTGGTGGTTTGGCTTGCGTGCGTAAATTTTAACTGGGACATAGAACCAACCAGTATGTTAAAATCGCCATCGCAGTTGCGGCTGTGCATTCCACTCTCAAGAAAGGAGTCAGATCAGTCATCATCTGCACTTACTCTGATTATATCTGCCATGCATTTGTGACCCACCTGCCCACCTGGAAGACCAAAGGCATGCTCAGTTCTGGATAATGACATGATTGGCCTGCCCCTTTACCTTACCTTTCTTCAATAGACAAAGTAGACCACCCAGACAGAGTAGGAAACGATTTAGCTGACCAGCTAGCTAAGGAAGGTGCTCTTTCAGGTAATCCATGGATATCCACCCCCACTTCGGTTGTCACCAGACAAGCCAAATTTCTCGCTGACCATCCTGTCAGCTTCAAGTTTCATCAATGTATGAAAAATTGTTGACATTTATTGTGAGTAAACGCACACTGTTTGCTAGCTAGTGTTTCAAGCTGCTCAGCTCCTTTTTAGAGCTGAACCCCTTGAAAAGGGGGAGGGGGAATATAGGAGCAAAATAGAATTAATACAGGGCACCTTCCAACATTACCAATCTGATATTAAAATACAGACTTTGGCTAACTTCCATCTTTCACTGCCAAGGCTTGTTGTTTAATAGGCCTTAGCTTACATATAGAAGAAGCTGGCTAAATGTGACCAAGGATACAGTACTGAGAGCAATAATAGCAGCAATGTTTACTGGAACAGTAACCTCAGGATGAGAACAACTCTGCTGCTGGTGGATGAGGAGATTAACAACCACATTATATCACCATAAAGAGGTGTTCACAAACTGGTGGTTGCAAACGTTGAGGCTCCTTTCCATCCGAGAAGAGCACCTCGTTTACTTGAATAATGACCTCATAATTAAAAAGCCGTTCAACATGGTGCCAGTGGGACAGTGTTGTGGCCCCTCAAGCCCCAACATCTTTATAAGAACCAATCAGGATCTGTACATGAAAAAATAGGGTTGGCACATCACCAGCCCAGCTGCAGCTATGATAAGAGGCTGTAAACCTGAGCAAAGGACTGCTTTTGCTTCCTTCGGATCTTAAGTGCAGGCTTGTCTCTGCCTGTTTGACTGACCTTCCAGAGGAACACCTTTTGGATGTCTGATTTCAACTACATCCAGGTTGTATAGTTGGCATGTAATTGTTGTATAGTATAGTGCTCGGGGTTAGCGTAACCTATTTTAGGGTTTCTTGTTCATTCGCTTTAGGTCCATCTATGTCGTTATCCTTGCATCTCCTTCACTGTTCTTGTTGCTATTGTAAATAAAGAAGCAATATAATTTTACAATACCTTTGGGTGTGGAGTTAGTGTGTTATTGTCTGGATCTTATGAATTCTGGCCTGTAGATAAAGGGAACAGCTACTTTTCAGACTCTACATTGTCTGGTACTAAAATATAGCGGTGTTATGTTTTTCTGTAATCTTTAACTGAGTATCATATTCCCACGTACACCCTAGAAAGAGCGTAACTTTGTATGCCTCACAGCTATCCACATAGCTGTCCACAGCATCTTTCAGTCTCACAATTCCATTTTTAGTCTTCCTCCTTTCTCTAATATACCTCAAAAATATTCTTGTCTCCCCTCCTTACATTTCTGTCCATCTATTCCTCCACCTGTGCTTTCACCACTTCTCTTTGCACCACATGTAGGGCCCAAGAGACAGGCAGAGCTCCGGAGTCTCAATGAATGGATGAGGCGATGGTGCAGGGAGGAGGGTTTTAGATTTGTAAGGAACTGGGCAATATTCTGGGGAAGGGGGAGCCTATTCCGGAAGGATGGGTTCCACCTTAACCAGGGTGGGACCAGGCTGCTGGCATCAGCATTTAAAAAGGAGATAGAGCAGCTTTTAAACAAGAACCTGGGGGAAAGCCGACAGTCATTCAAAAACGCATGGTTCGGAACAAGGTATCTTTCAAAGATATCACCAAAACAGGGATGATAGGGTATCCCGATAGCAAGGTTGCAACACAGACCATAGTAGATAAGGTGTCTTTAAATAAAAATCTGACAAAAGATTGCAAATTAACACTGTCAGCTACTGAGCAAGATGTAAATAGGAACAGCAAACATAGTTTGAAATGTCTATATGGAAATGCCAGAAGCCTAAGAAATAAGATGGGAGAGTTAGAATATATTGCACTAAATGAAAAATTAGATATAATAGCCATCTCCGAGACCTGGTGGAAGGAGGATAACCAGTGGGACACTGTCATACCAGGGCAAAAATTATATTGTAGTGATAGGGTGGATCGAATTGGTGGAGGGGTAGCATTGCATGTTAAAGAAGGCCTTGAATCAAATAGACTGAAAATTCTGCAGGAAACAAAACATATCTTGGAATCCCTATGGATTGAAATTCCATATGTAAGGGGGAAAAGAATAGTGATAGGAGTGTACTATCGTCCACCTGGTCAGGATGAACAGATGGATGTAGAAATGTTATCAGAAATTAGGGAGGCTAAACAAACTGGACAACATAATAATAATGGGTGATTTCAATTACCCTGATATTGACTGGGAAAATATAACAACAGGGCATACTAGGGAGGTAAAATTCCTTGATGAAAACAAGGAGTGCTTTATGGAGCAGCTGGTTCAGGAGCCAACAAGAGAAGGAAAAACTCTAGACCTAGTCCTTAGTGGATCGCGTGATCTGGTGTAGGAGGTAATGGTGCTGGGGCCGCTTGATAACAGTGATCATAATATGATCAGATTTGATATTACAGGAAATCCAATACATTAGCATTTAACTTTCAAAAAGGAGACTATGATAAAATGAGAAGAATGTTGAAAAAATAACTTAGAGGAGCAGCTGACAAGGTCAAAATGTACATCAGGTGTGGATGCTGTTCAAAAATACCACCCTGGAAGCCCAGGCCAAATATATTCCGTGCATTAAAAAAAAAAGGAAGGAAGACCAAACGACAGACAACATGGTTAAAAAGTGAGGTGAAGGAAGCTATTAGAGCTAATAGAAAATCCTTCAGAAAATGGAAGAAGGAACCGACTGAAAATAATAAGAAACAGCATAAGGAATGTCAAGTCAAATGCAAAGCTCTGATAAAGAAGGCAAAGAGGGAGTTTGAAAAAAAGATTGCATTGGAGGCTCAAGCACAGAGTAAAAAATGTTTTAGGTATATTAAAAGCAAGAAGCCGGCAAAAGAATCAGTAGGACCGTTAGATTGCTCATATTAGCCCTCTCCTCGAGTCACTTCACTGGCTTCCTATCCGTTTCCGCATACAGTTCAAACTCCTCTTATTGACCTATAAGTGCATTCACTCTGCAGCTCCTCAGTACCTCCTTAATTGTTAATTTGTACAGCGCTGCGTAACCCTAGTAGCGCTCTAGAAATGTTAAGTAGTAGTAGTTGTAGTAGTAGTAGTAGTACCTCTCCACTCTCATCTCTCCCTACATTCCTCCCAGGGAACTCTGTTCACTGGGTAAATCTCTCTTATCTGCACCCTTCTCCTCCACTGCTAACTCCAGACTCCGTTCCTTTTATCTTGCTGCACCATATGCTGGAATAGACTTCCTGAGCCGGTACGTCAAGCTCCATATCTGGCCGTCTTCAAATCTAAGCTAAAGCCCACCTTTTGATGCTGCTTTTAACTCCTAACCCTTATTCACTTTGTTCAGAACCCTTATTTTATCATCCTCACTTAATATTCCCTATCTCTTGTTTGTTCTGTCTGTCTGTCCTAATTAGATTGTAAGCTCTGTCGAGCAGGGACTGTCTCTTCATGTTCAAGTGTACAGCGCTGCGTACATCTAGTAGCGCTTTAGAAATGATAAGTAGTAGTAGTAGTATCAGATGAGGAATCACTTTAATATTCCCTTATCTCTTGTTTGTTCTGTCTGTCTGTCCTAATTAGATTGTAAGCTCTGTCGAGCAGGGACTGTCTCTTCATGTTCAAGTGTACAGCGCTGCGTACATCTAGTAGCGCTTTAGAAATGATAAGTAGTAGTAGTAGTATCAGATGAGGAATAGACTGACACAAAAGTACTGTAACACATGTCTGTAAAGTATCACGATGCACCATCTGATGCAAACATCACCATTCTTTTTATATCAAAATCATCACCGCTAAAAATACAACGGTGAAAGATTCAACAAATATGAGGCAGAAAATTGAACAAATTGAAAATTTTAATCGGCGCCTTAATCTCCGACTCTTAAATTTTCCATTGGTAGCGGGGCTAACCCTACTTGACACTTTCAAGAAATACCTGACAGAAATTCTTCATTTTTCCCCAGAGGGTATACCCCCGCTAAATAAAATATATTATATTCCTAAGAGTAGAGAAAGAGAAGGAGTGCAAGGCTCTGAAGAAGCCAATCCAAATTTACAAAATATTTCTGACATATTGGAACAATCTTCAGACATTATAGTTAACAGAGTCACAATGATCATATCCCTGGTATTTGAACAAGACTACAATGCTATTTTAAAGCTTTATTTCAGAAATACGAATGCTCATTTCTATGGTTCCAAAATATGGATTTACCCTGATATCACCAAAGCTACACAACAAAAAAGGAAATTATTTCTGACATTAAAACAAAAGACTATAGATATAGGGGCTTCTTTTTTCTTGCTTACCCATGCAAGTGTGTGGTGAAATTGGGTCAAACTAAGTACATCTTTTTCACACCGGAACAACTAAAATCGTTTGTAGAAATGAAACAAGTGAAATGAAAATGAAACTACTGGAGAAAAGTAGCCTGAACTATCATTTTGTTATTTGCCTCTATATAATCTTCTCTAACTCCTTTACTCCCCCTTTGCCTTTAATTGGGGTCTAGAAAGGTTGTAATTATTATAATTCTATATTTTATTGTTTTCTTTTATTATTCCATTTTGTTAAATATTTTCATTGATAATTAGATTATGTGAATTCCTTGGAATAATATGATATTGATTTCTACCTGAATTGCTGCACAAGGTTTATCCTTGAAAGTGTAATAATTTAAAATTATAAATAAAGAAATAAAAAAAAAAAAATCATCACCGCAATAAAACTGCTTGATTGCTGAAATTATTGCAGCACTGTCATGAGCTACATAGTACTCTAAATAAGGTCTCATCAGACATTTAAACAAGGGCACCATCACCTTTTTTCTGCTAGCCATTCCTCTCCCTATGCACCCAAGCATCCTTCTTGGGTTTTGCTGTCGCTTTTTCTACTTGTGTGGACACCTTAAGATAATCACTCCCCAATTCCTGCACTTCTTTTATGGACAGAAGTAGTTCACCCCCTATACTGTACTACTCCCTTGGATTTTTGCAGCCCAGATGCACGAGCCTGCATTTTTTTAAACATTAAATCTTATCCATTAAATTCTAGGCTATACTTTGGTATCAAGTCCCAACACCTCAAGAAACTACAACTGACACAGAACACAGCAGCTCACATGATCTTCAAAACTGACAAGATACTGTAGCATCTCACATTTCCTTTTGAGAGTACACTGGCTTCAGAAAGGGTCAGATTAAAGCCACATGCTTAGTCTACCAAATCTTATACGGTGCCTCATGTGAACTGTTGATCCAAATCTCCATCGTTCTGTACTACTCGATCGGACAGGCTCTAAAAATGCCTGTTCCTTTCCACATAGCCCTGAAAAGGAATCGGTTTCTGGAAGGTATCTAAATCGTTTTTCTCAGTATTAGATCTTTCCCTTTGGAATGCTCACCCCCATAAATACAGAGCACAAACTACGTCAACTTCAGAAGGAAATTAAAAACTTCTGTTCCCAAAAGAATCAAATGACCATTCCCATGCCTTCTTCTACCGATAGATCTACATGTCCATGCTTCTCCTTTCTCTCTCTTTGGCCTCACGTGAGCTCCCATGGTATTACCAAATGTCTAGCGAAAGGCACAGTGTTGCTACGCAGCCTGACTGGTGTAGAGCACGTCAGAGGACAGTTCTTGGGAGTCCATGCAGAGGACTATTCGGGTGCTCGAGCTACTGGGGTTCATTTTAAACAACCCCATTTCCACCTGTCAGCAACTGGAATTCATTGAAGCCCTGCTCAATATTCAGAAGTTTTGAGCCTTCCTCCTGGGCCGAGAGCAGATGTTCTAGTCACACTGGCTTCTTAGGTTCGCACCTCTGAGCAGGTCACAGCTTGGCAGATGTTGAGGTTGTTGGGATAAATGATGTCCACAGTTTGTGATGCCCATTCACACATTTTCACATGAGAATTGCCCAATGCGACCCTAGCTGCTCGGTGGTGCCAAGCCACAGGGAACCTGGAAGATGTCATCTGAATGTCCCTGGAGCTTTCTTGCTTCCTGTTGTGGCGGACAATTCGATCCAATTTGACTCTGTTTTTTTTTTTTTAATTTGTACTACGCGCTTTCCCACTCATAGCAGGCTCAATGCGGGCTTAGGTACTTATTTGTACCTGGGGCAATGGAGGGTTAAGTGACTTGCCCAGAGTCACAAGGAGCTGCCTGTGCCTGCAGTGGAATCGAACCCAGTTCCTCAGGACCAAAGTCCACCACTCTCACATTCCTTAATCACAAAAAAGTGCTGACAATAGATACATCTCACCTCGGTTGAGGAGCCCATGTAGACAGGCTTCACACTCATGGTGCTTGGTCCACCCAGGAAACGGACGTCCAGATCAATGTCCTGGAGCTTTGGGCTATTTGAAACACTCTAAAGGCTTTCAGGGATCAGCAGTCTCACCAAATTGTACTAATTCAAATGGACAGAAAGGTTGCAATGTATTATACCAACAAGCAGGGAACATCGGATCACACCCTCTGTGTCAGGAGGCCGTTCAGATGTGGTTTTGGGCTCTCTGGCATGGTATGCTCCTTCATGCCGCTTATGCGGTGGATAAAACAACAGCTTGGTTGACATTCTGAGCAGGGTCATGCAACCGCATGAGTGGTCTCTCAACATGGGTGATGCCCGGGAGATCTTCCGAGCATGGGGCACCCCCTCAGATCTCTTTGCCACTCGCATCAATCAAGGTCCCTCAGTTCTGTTCCAGACTAGCTTTGGATGCCTTCCTCCATTGAGCGACACGTGTTCTTTATGTGTATCCTCCCATATCTCTTGTAAGAAAGACTTTATTGAAGCTCAGTCATGACCACTGTTTATTTTCTCAGAATCTGCCCTTATTAATCAGGCAGCGGAAGCAGTGGCCCATCTCTCTGGGCAAAGTTACATATGCCCTTCAAATATCTAGCTTTCCCAACCTTGAATCTGCTCATGGCAGTTTGGTACAGACCCAGCCGTAGCTAAGTCTGTAATTAAAGAGGAACCCAGTTTTAATTAGCTAAAGAGATATAGTTTATTAGTATTAATTAGCAATGATACATTACCCAATAATGAGGATACCAGCAATTCAGTCAATCATACAGTGGAACAGAATCACACGACACACCAGCTCTCGGTGGTGCTCTGTCTTTCTCCTCCATCAGCATCTGCATCAGCATCTTACACCTCTCGGGGTGCTTCCTTTATACTGTCTCAACCCAATTAATTCCAATGGGATCCAGCTTTGTCAGCAGAACTTGCTATCCCTTATCAGTTGATAAGGAACCGATAAGGGTGACTTCATTGGGTCCCAGGTTCTAACTATACACAAAAGGGGTGCAAAGAACAGCTGGCGAGATGACTTCATCGGTCACTCTGCTCTTCTCAGCTCTTCTCAGCTCCCCCCTCCCTCTGAGTACTCTCTAACTATGTACATCTACCCCCTTATCTACTTTCATTAACCCAAAACATCTTTCTCATGACTCTTCACTGATGCCAGTCCCAGGCATGTTTATAAGAGCAAAGGACCCCCTCCCGTGCCAGCTCCCTGAGAACTCAGTTCAGCTTGTGCTGCAGAAAAATGTATTTTGTATCAGAGATGACTTTGGATTTTTTAAGAGAAGCCTAGCTCTTATTATGAGCCATTTGCTTGTAGAGGCCTAGCTCTTTAGCCTGAGCCATTGACCTGTATTTTACTGAGAGCAAGGGTGGCCATATATATTCACCACAGGACCAGGATTCCAATTTGCTCCTTTACTGGCCTTAACAGATCTGGTACCCTCTTCTTCTGGAGTTATCCTTTGAAGGACTGTGGAGATTGTTTTCTGACCTTCATCAAGCAGAATGAGGGAACTCTTCTGCATCCCAGCCTCCAGTTTCTGGCCATCATGTCCTGGATGTTGAAAGCCTAGAATTTGCTTCCTTGGGCTTTCCAGAGGGTATCTTCCGGGTCTTTCTGGATTCCAGGAAAGATTTCCCTAAGCAGTGTTACTCTTTTAAATGGAGGAAGTTTGCTGTCGGGTGTGAGAGTAAGGCCCTAGATTCCCTTTCTTACCTTACACAGAACCTGCTTGAATATCTTCTATACCTTTCCAAATCTGGTCTTAAGATCAACCTCGTAAGGGTTCACCTTAGTGCGATTAGTGCTTATCCTAAACGTGTAGAGGGTAAGGTCATCTCTGGACACCCTTTAGTTGTTCACTTCATGAGAGGTTTGCGTTTGTCAAAGCCCCTGTCACAACTGTCAGGAATGGTAAGCCCTTGGGCCACTACCGATAACCGGCAGCGGCAGGAGAACCACCCAAACACCAGAGACAAGGCAGAACTCTGACAGAAACAGCTAGACTTCACCTGCACTTGACCGCCCTTTCCCAGGAGTTGAGCCCCTGGGTGCAGGTGGCCGGCAGGGACTTACCGAACAGGGCAGGAAACTGGATACCAACTAGGCTGAGCAGGGACTAAGCAGGAACCAGGGCCAACCGCAGACAGCAGAACAAGCCGGGTCTTTGGCAGGCAGCAGACAGTAGAATAAACCAGGAAACAAGCCGAGTCTTTAGCAGGCGGCAGACCATAGAATAACCCAGGAGACAAGCCGGGTCTTTGGCAGGCAGCAGACAGTAGAATAAACCAGGAGACAAGCAGGGTCAAAGCTGAAACCGGAAACAGCACAAAAGCACTGCAACAAACTCTCACCGAAGGAACTCCTCTGAGGACCTCTGTTGCAAGGCAAAGCAGAAAGTTCCAGGTGGTTAATAAAGGCAACATATAAGGGAGTCCACCAGGTAAGGGTGCTGCTAAGTTCCAAAAAATCCCCAAGACAAACTGGACGGCTGGAAGATCCAGACTGGACCGGAATATCTTCTGGAACATGGAAAACAGCAAGTAGTCAGTCCATAGCAGCCACCAGGTGGCGAGATGAATGAGAGCATGAAACATAGGCAAATCATAACAGAACCTCCCCCTCAAGGCTTCCCCGAACTTCTCAGGGGCTCTAGGTCTCCATGGATATTTTTGGTGGAATCTGTGGTAAGTTTAGGCGTGTGATCCATGACCATAGCACTAGGCGCAGGTCGCGAGATGGTCGGTTGCGGGCGGGGCTGGGCTCTGTCCACAGAGCTGGATTGAGTGCCCATTGCTGGAGTAGGGCTACAGGCCCTGGTTGCTGTGAGCTATACTTAAATCCCTTAGATCTCCGAGTATCAAGACTGTCTTGAACCTTAGGACCTGGGACCTGTCTTCTAGGTGAGGTGCGACACAACCCGCCTCGAGGAACCTTCTTAGAGCCCTCGCTGGATAGAGTCTGGGGGGCAGACTCGTTGCGGGCTTCCGCTTGGACCTGACTGATCTGGGGTAAAACATAGGCGCAATTCAGACCCACTACAGAGGCATCAAAATCCTGAGACTGGGAGTCACTAATATCCGTCCAAGCATCAGGGTCTTGGTCCTGCTGTTCGCTGTCAGCACTACTGGCATCAAGAGTGAAGCAAAATCTCCTACAAGACTCTCCCCAGTCCAAGATCTCACCCTTTCCCCAGTCTAGGGTCGGATTGTGTCTCTGCAGCCAAGGGAGACCCAACACGATGGGTTGCACTGCTGACTGGAGGACGTGTAAGGAAATGTCTTCCCTGTGATCACCAATACACAAGTTTACTGGGCCCTTCTGGGTGCTTACATATCCTTGAATGCGCCCATAAACTGAAAAGAGCGGAATGGTCTTAGGTAATTCTTGTACAGGAATGTTAAATTGATGGACCAGGGCCTCGGCTATAAAGTTCCCACCAGCTCTGGAGTCCAGAAAAACTTCCGTATGCTCCTTTCTGTGACCTAGATCAAGCACACCTGGCACTAGGAATTGAGTCCGAAGAATGCCAGAATCTAGGCTTACTATAGTGCCTGCCATCAGACCCTGATCCAAGAGTGCAGGTTTAAGTGGACACCTGGCAGCATAGTGTCCAGTATCACCACAATACAGGCAAAGATTGAGGGTCCGACGCCTTTGCTTCTCCTGCATCGTGAGTGAAGTATGCCCTAATTGCATGGGTTCTACGGGTGGTACAGGAGAGGCCCCCTGGCCACTAGAAATTTGTGGCACATACTGATGACTAGATGTTTTAATCCCCATTCTTTCTGAGGAGCGTCGTTCTCAGCTCCACTCCTGGAACCAAAGATCGATTCTATTGCAGAGTTTAATCAGTTCATCTAACCCGGTGGGAAGTTCACGCCCGGCCAACTCATCCTTCATTTGGGGTGCCAACCCGTGCCAGAAGGTCGCAACCAGGCTCTCATTACTTCAGGTCAACTCAGAAGCCAGAGTGCGGAACCTAATAGCATAGTCACCCAGAGTCTGTGTTCCCTGCTTTAATCGCAAGAGTGCCGAAGTTGCCAAGGTAACCTTCCCAGGCTCTTCGAATACTTGTTTAAATTGATCCCGGAAACTGTGGAGATCATGTAGCACCGGGTCATTCTTCTCCTATAGAGGGGAAGCCCAAGCTAGCGCTTGCCCAGACAACAATGACATAATATAAGCTATCCGGGTTCTATCAGTAGGAAAGTCTCTGGACTGAAGTTCAAAGATTATTTCACACTGATTTGAGAAAACATCTAGATTCCTTAGGATTGCCGTCATATCTTGGGGGGGCGACTAAGATGCATACCTGACGTGACAGCAGCCTTGCTGGTGTGGGATCTGGACTTAGAGCTTGAGAAGGGGCTGCACTCATGGACACTGTCATCAGACCCTCCAGCTGGTCCATGCGGACCCCCAAGGTATGGAGGGCGGTATTTATCTGTGCTAGCTGCTAGGCATTGCTCCTGGAGTGCCTGCATGACGGGTGATCTTTCCGAGCTCATGGCCTTGCAATCTGTCACAACTGTCAGGAATGGTGAGCCCTTGGGCCACTACCGATAACCGGCAGTGGCAGGAGAACCACCCAAACCCAGAGACAAGGCAGAACTCTGACAGAAACAGCTAGACTTCACCTGCACTTGACCGCCCTTCCCAGGAGTTGAGCCCCTGGGTGCAGGCGGCCAGCAGGACTTACCGGACAGGGCAGGAACTGGATACCAACTAGACTGACCAGGGACTAAGCAGAAACCAGGGCCAGCCGCAGACAGCAGAACAAGCGGGTCTTTGGCAGGCAGCAGACAGTAGAATAAACCAGGAAACAAGCGAGTCTTTGGCAGGCGGCAGGACCGTAGAATAACCCAGGAGACAAGCCGGGTCTTTGGGCAGGCAGCAGACAGCAGAATAAAACCAGGAGACAAGCTGGGTCTTTGGCAGGCCAGCAGACAGTAGAATAAACCAGGAGACAAGCAGGGTCAAAGCTGAAACCGGAAACAGCACAAAAGCACTGCACCAAACTCTCACCGAAGGAAACTCCTCTGAGGACCTCTGTTGCAAGGCAAAGCAGAAAGTTTCTAGGTGGTTAATAAAGGCAAACATATAAGGGAGTCCACCCGGTAAGGGTGCTGCTAAGTTCCAAAAAATCCCCAAGACAAACTGGACGGCTGGAAGATCCAGACTGGACCGGAATATCTTTCTGGAACATGGAAAACAGCAGTAGTCAGTCCATAGCAGCCACCAGGTGGCGAGATGAATGAGAGCATGAAACATAGGCAATGCATAACAGAACTCCCCCTCAAGGCTTCCCCGAACTTCTCAGGGGCTCTAGGTCTCCATGGATATTTTTGGTGGAATCTGTTGGTAAGTTTAGGCGTGTGATCCATGGACCATAGCATAGGCGCAGGTCGCGAGATGGTCGGTTGCGGGCGGGGCTGGGCTCTGTCCACAGAGCTGGATTGAGTGCCCATTGCTGGAGTAGGGCTACAGGCCCTGGTTTGCTGTGAGCTATTACTTAAATCCCTTAGATCTCCGAGTATCAAGACTGTCTTGAACCTTAGGACCTGGGACCTGTCTTCTAGGTGAGGTGCGACACAACCCGCCTCGAGGAACCTTCTTAGAGCCCTCGCTGGATAGAGTCTGGGGGGCAGACTCGTTGCGGGCCTTCCGCTTGGACCTGACTGATCTGGGGTAAAACATAGGCGCAATTCAGACCCACTACAGAGGCATCAAATCCTGAGACTGGGAGTCACTAATATCCGTCCAAGCATCAGGGTCTTGGTCCTGCTGTTCGCTGTCAGCACTACTGGCATCAGGAGTGAAGCAAAATTCCTACAAGACTCTCCCCAGTCCAAGATCTCACCCTTTCCCCAGTCTAGGGCGGATTGTGTCTCTGCAGCCAAGGGAGACCCAACACGATGGGTTGCACTGCTGACTGGAGGACGTGTAAGGAAATGTCTCCCTGTGATCACCAATACACAAGTTTACTGGGGCCCTTCTGGGTGCTTACATATCCTTGAATGCGCCCCTAAACTGAAAAGAGCGGAATGGTCTTAGGTAATTCTTGTACAGGAATGTTAAATGATGGACCAGGGCCTCGGCCTATAAAGTTCCCACCAGCTCTGGAGTCAAGAAAACTTCCGTATGCTCCTTTCTGTGACCTAGATCAAGCCACCTGGCAATAGAATGTAGTCCGAAGAATGCCAGAATCTAGGCTTACTATAGTGCCTGCCATCAGACCCTGATCAAGAGTGCAGGTTTAAGTGGACACTGGCAGCATAGTGTCCAGTATCACCACAATACAGGCAAAGATTGAGGGGTCCGACGCCTTTGCTTCTCCTGCATCGTGAGTGGAAGTATGCCCTAATTGCATGGGTTTACGGTGGTACAGGAGAGGCCCTGGCCACTAGAAATTTGTGGCACATACTGATGACCTAGATGTTTTAATCCCCATTCTTTCCTGAGGAGCGTCGTTCTCAGCTCCACTCCTGGAACCAACGATCGATTCTATTGCAGAGTTTAATCAGTTCATCTAACCCGGGTGGAAGTTCACGCCGGGCCAACTCATCTTCATTTGGGTGCCAACCCGTGCCAGAACGGTCGCAACCAGGCCTCATTACTTCAGGTCAACTCAGAAGCCAGAGTGCGGAACCTAATAGCATAGTCACCCAGAGTCTGTGTTCCTGCTTTAATCGCAAGAGTGCCGAAGTTGCCAAGGTAACCTTCCCAGGCTCTTCGATACTTGTTTAAATTGATCCCGGAAACTGTGGAGATCATGTAGCACCGGGTCATTCTTCTCCTATAGAGGGGAAGCCCAAGCTAGCGCTTGCCCAGACAACAATGACATAATATAAGCTATCCGGGTTCTATCAGTAGGAAAGTCTCTGGACTGAAGTTCAAAGATTATTTCCACACTGATTGAGAAACCTCTAGATTCCTTAGGATTGCCGTCATATCTTGGGGGGGCGACATAAGATGCATACCTGACGTGACAGCAGCCCTTGCTGGTGGGGATCTGGACTTAGAGCTTGAGAAGGGGCTGCACTCATGGACACTGTCATCAGACCCTCCAGCTGGTCCATGCGGACCCCCAAGGTAGGAGGCCGGTATTTATCTGTGCTAGCTGCTAGGCATGCTCCTGGAGTGCCTGCATGACGGGTGATCTTTCCGAGCTCATGGCCTTGCAATCTGTCACAAACTGTCAGGAATGGTGAGCCCTTGGGCCACTACCGATAACCGGCAGTGGCAGGAGAACCACCCAAACACCAGAGACAGGCAGAACTCTGACAGAAACAGCTAGACTTCACCTGCACTTGACCGCACCTTCCCCAGGAGTTGAGCCCCTGGGTGCAGGCGGCCAGCAGGACTTACCGGACAGGGCAGGAACTGGATACCAACTAGACTGACCAGGGACTAAGCAGAAACCAGGGCCAGCCGCAGACAGCAGAAACAAGCCGGGTCTTTGGCAGGCAGCAGACAGTAGAATAAACCAGGAAACAAGCCGAGTCTTTGGCAGGCGGCAGACCGTAGAATAACCCAGGAGAAAGCCGGGGTCTTTGGCAGGCAGCAGACAGCCAGATAAACCAGGAGACAAGCTGGGTCTTTGGCAGGCAGCAGACAGTAGAATAAACCAGGAGACAAGCAGGGTCAAAGCTGAAACCGGAAACAGCACAAAAGCACTGCAACAAACTCTCACCGAAGGAAACTCCTCTGAGGACCTCTGTTGCAAGGCAAAGCAGAAAGTTTCTAGGTGGTTAATAAAGGCAACATATAAGGGAGTCCACCAGGTAAGGGTGCTGCTAAGTTCCAAAAAATCCCCAAGACAAACTGGACGGCTGGAAGATCCAGACTGGACCGTAATATCTTCTGGAACATGGAAAACAGCAAGTAGTCAGTCCATAGCAGCCACTAGGTGGCAAGATGAATGAGAGCATGAAACATAGGCTAAAATCGTAACAGCCCCTTGTCAAACCTCCACCGGTGTCATGGGACCCTCAATGTCGTTCTTACCCAACTGATGAAAGCTCCTTATGAGCCACTGGATTCCTGCCATCTGAAGTACCTGGAAGGTTCATTCAAAATGCATGTGTCATCTGTTGTTAAGATTGGGCAGACTGGATGGACTGTACAGGTCTTTATCTGCCGTCATTTACTATGTACTATGTATGTGATACTTCTCCTGTAAACTGCACTGAACCCTTTCCAGGGGATATTAGTGGTATATAAATGCTGATTGGATTTGATTAGGCAGGTCTCAAGCTTCGCTAAATCCCTTTTCGTCATAAAATTGCTCCCTTATGATCTTGCTCTTCCTGCTTCCTTGGTCAGACAGTATTATTGTAGTCTTTAAGATCCAAAATTGCCAAATTCTCAAATGAAGCTATTGTCACCAAAGAAGATCAATGCATCTCATTTAAAGTCAAAAGATGTAACCATTAATACTAATAATTATATAAAACATTACTACTGCATTAGAAGTATTTCTCAGGAATTTTCAGGAAGCCTAAAGGAGCTTGGCTTTTTTTTTTTTTTTAAGCTCCTTCCTAATCCCTGCCATAGTTTCACAAAATCATACTGTCATCTATAAACATGTAAATTTCTTCTGACAACTCCCATATCCAAAGGACCTTGCCCTGGAGATGAAAAACATTGAACATCCAGAAGAAAGGCTAACCAAGTTAAGGCTCTTCAGCTTGAAGAAGAGATAACAGAAAGGAGGCATGATAAAGGTTTCTAAAATCATACATAGGGAACAGATGTTTAGCCTTTCAAACAAACACTAAAACAAGAGGCCACTCCAAGCAACTAATAAGCAGCAGATGTTTTCACAGCGCACAATCAAATTGTGGAATTGTTGTTGGAGAAATGTGGTCAAAACTATCTAGTGTAACTGGGTTTAAAAAGGGGTTAGACAAGTTTTTGGAGGAACATTCAGAAAAGCGAAGATACATACAGTGGTGGAAATAAGTATTTGATCCCTTGCTGATTTGTAAGTTTGCCCACTGACAAAGACATGAGCAGCCCATAATTGAAGGGTAGGTTATTGTAACAGTGAGAGATAGCACATCACAAATTAAATCCGGAAAATCACATTGTGGAAAGTATATGAATTTATTTGCATTCTGCAGAGGGAAATAAGTATTAATCCCTCTGGCAAACAAGACCTAATACTTGGTGGCAAACCCTTGTTGGCAAGCACAGCGGTCAGACGTCTTCTGTAGTTGATGATGAGGTTTGCACACATGTCAGGAAGAATTTTGGTCCACTCCCTCTTGCAGATCATCTCTAAATCATTAAGAGTTCTGGGCTGTCGCTTGGCAACTCGCAGCTTCAGCTCCCTCCATAAGTTTTCAATGGGATTAAGGTCTGGTGACTGCTAGGCCACTCCATGACCCTAATGTGCTTCTCCTGAGCCCACTCCTTTGTTGCCTTGGCTGTATGTTTTGGGTCATTGTCGTGCTGGAAGACCCAGCCACGACCCATTTTTAAGCCCTGGCGGAGGGAAGGAGGTGTCACTCAGAATTGTACGGTACATGGCCCCATCCATTCTCCCATTGATGCGGTGAAGTAGTCCTGTGCCCTTAGCAGAGAAACACCCCCAAAACATAACATTTCCACCTCCATGCTTGACAGTGGGGACGGTGTTCTTTGGGTCATAGGCAGCATTTCTCTTCCTCCAAACACGGCGAGTTGAGTTCATGCCAAAGAGCTCAATTTTTGTCTCATCTGACACAGCACCTTTCTCCCAATTCACTCTCGGCATCATCCAGGTGTTCACTGGAAAACTTCAGACGGGCCGTCACATGTGCCTTCCGGAGCAGGGGGACCTTGCGGGCACTGCAGGATTGCAATCCGTTATGTCATAATGTGTTACCAATGGTTTTCGTGGTGACAGTGGTCCCAGCTGCCTTGAGATCATTGACAAATTCCCCCCTTGTAGTTGTAGGCTGATTTCTAACCTTCCTCATGATCAAGGATACCCCACGAGGTGAGATTTGCGTGGAGCCCCAGATCTTTGTCGATTGACAGTCATTTTGTACTTCTTCCATTTTCTTACTATGGCACCAACAGTTGTCTCCTTCTCGCCCAGCGTCTTACTGATGGTTTTGTAGCCCATTCCAGCCTTGTGCAGGTGTATGATCTTGTCCCTGACATCCTTAGACAGCTCCTTGCTCTTGGCCATTTTGTAGAGGTTAGAGTCTGACTGATTCACTGAGTCTGTGGACAGGTGTCTTCATACAGGTGACCATTGCCGACAGCTGTCTGTCATGCAGGTAACGAGTTGATTTGGAGCATCTACCTGGTCTGTAGGGGCCAGATCTCTTACTGGTTGGTGGGGGATCAAATACTTATTTCCCTCTGCAGAATGCAAATAAATTCATATACTTTCCACAATGTGATTTTCCGGATTTAATTTGTGATGTGCTATCTCTCACTGTTACCAATACCTACCCTTCAATTATGGGCTGCTCATGTCTTTGTCAGTGGGCAAACTTACAAAATCAGCAAGGGATCAAATACTTATTTCCACCACTGTACCTGTAGCAGGGTTCTTCAAGAACGGCTGATTGTTCTCACATGTGGGTCGACGTCCACATCGGCCCGGGAATCAGCAATTTTTGCAAGCAAAAAAATCAAAAAAGTTTGCCCAGAGCCTTCTGGCGCGCGAACTGCATGCATGACTTCCCGCCCATCACGCGGAGTGTTCCGCTCAGTTTAATCAAAAAGCAAATAATAAACAAACATCAACTCCAAAGGGGAGGTGGGCGAGTTTGTGAGAACAATCAGCCTGCTGTCCTCGGAGAACACCTGCTACAGGTATGTATCTTCGCTTTCTCCGAGGACAAGCGAGCTGTTTGTTCTCACATGTGGGGTATCCCTAGTAACCAGGCTCACTCAAAAATAATGAACATAGATTGACCTGAAACCATAAACAACTAACTGAGAGTGCAGCCTGAAACAGAACCAAAATGGGCCTAGGGGGGGTGGAGTTGGATTCTAACCCCGAACAGATCTGCAGCATCGACTGCCCAAACCAACTCTTGCATCGGGCATCCTGCTGGAGGCATTAGTGAGATGTGAATGTGTGGACTGAGGACCACGTTGCAGCCTTGCAAATCTCCTCAATGGAGGCTGACTTTAAGTGAGCCACTGACGCAGTCATGGCTATAACATTGTGAGCCGTGACAGGCCCTCCAGAGTCAGCCAGCTTGGGCGTAAGTGAAGGATATGCAATCTGCTAGCCAATTGGAATTGTGGCTTTTCCGATGGTGACTCTCCTCCTGTTGGGATCAAAAGAAACAAATTGGGCGGACTATCTAAAGGGCTTTCTCTGCTCCACGTAAAAGGCCAATGCTCTCTTGCAGTCCAAGGTGTGCAAACTGCTTTCGCCAGGGCGGGTATGCGGACCGGGCGGGAAAAATGCTGGCAAGACAATTGACTGGTTAAGATGGAACTCCGACAGCACCTTTGGCAGGAACTTAGGGTGCGTGCGGATGACTAATCTGTTGTGATGAAACTTGATATAAGGTGCATTCACTACCAAGGCCTGAAGCTCACTGACTCTACGAGCTGAAGTAACAGCCACCAAGAAAACAACCTTCCAGGTCAAGTATTTCAGATGGCAGGAATTCAGTGGCTCAAAAGGAGCTTTCATCAGCTGGGTGAGAACGACATTGAGATTCCATGACACTGGTGGAGGTTTGACAGGGGGCTTTGACAAAAGCAAACCTCTCATGAAGCGAACAACTAAAGGCTGTCCAGAGATAGGCTTACCTTCTACACGGCGGTGACAATCACTAATCGCACTAAGGTGAACTCTTACGGAGTTGGTCTTGAGACCAGACTCTGACACGTGTAGAACTTATTCAAGCAGGGTCTGTGTAGTACAAGAAAGAGGATCTAGGGCCTTGCTGTCACAACAGACGGCAAACCTCCTCCATTTAAATCAGTAACACTGCTTCGTGCAATCTTTCCTGGAAGCAAGCACTTGGGAGACACCCTCTGAAAGACCCAATGAGGCGAATTCTAAGCTCTCAACATCCAGGCCATGAGAGCCAGAGACTGCAGGTTGAGATGTAGAAGCGACCCCTCGTTCTGAGTGATGAGGGTTGGAAAACAGTCCAATCTCCACGGTTCTTCGGAGGAACAAATCCAGAAGAAGAGGGAACCAGATCTGACGTGGCCAGAAGGGTGCAATCAGGATCATGGTTCCGCAGTCTCGCTTGAGTTTCAGCAAAGTCTTCCCTATAGAGGTATGGGAGGATACGCATACAGAAAGGCATCTGACGCTAGTCTGTCGTGGGCCTGAAGCCTGGAACAGAACTGAGGGACCTTGTGATTGATCTGAGTGGCAAAAAGATCCGAGGGGGTGCCCCACGCTCGGAAGATCTTGCGGACTACGTCCGTGTTCAGTGACCACTCGTGAGGTTGCATTATCCTACTCAGCCTGTCGGCCAGACTGTTGTTTACACCTGCCAGATAAGTAGCTTGGAGAAACATGCCGTGACGGCGTGCCCAAAGCCACATCTGGACGGCTTCCTGACACAGAGGGCGAGATCTGGTGCCCCCCTTCTTGTTGGTCTAGTACATGGCAACCTGATTGTCTGTCTGAAATAAGATTACTTGATTGGACAGCCGATCTCTGAAAGCCTTTAGAGCGTTCCAGATCGCTCTTAATTTCAGGAGGTTGATCTGCAGACCTTTTTCCTGAAAGGACCAGGCTCCCTGAGTGTGGAGCCCATCTACATGAGCTCTCTACCCCAGGAGAGATGCATCCGTTGTCAGCACTTTCTGTGGCTAAGGAACTTGGATGGTCGCCCCATGGCCAAATTGGATCGAATCATCCACCACTGAAGAGAATTCCGAAAGCTGGTGGACAGTTGGACTACATCCTCTAGATCCCCCCCCCCAGTTTGGAACCACTGGGAAGCCAGGGTCCATTGAGCTGATCTCATATATAGACATGCCATGGGCATTACATGAACTATGGAGGCCATGTGCCCCAGAAGTCTCAACATCTGCCGAGCCGTGACCTGCTGAGATGCTCGAACCATGGACACCAGGGACAGAAGGTTGTTCGCCCTTGCCTCAGGAAGATAAGCTCGAACTGTCTCAGTATTCAACAGGGCTCCAATGAATTTATGACAAACCCTAGTAGCTCTAGCACCCAAATAGTCATTCGCATGGACTCCAGAGCACCCTCCTTCGAGGTGCTCTTCACCAGCCAATCGTCGAGATAAGGAAACACATGCACTCCCAGTCTGCATAGCGACGCTGCGACAACAGCTAGGCATTTGGTAAACACTCTAGGCGCAGACGCCAGGCTGAAAGGCAGTACACGGTACTGAAAGTGCTGTGTTCCCAGCCGAAATCGAAGATACTTCCTGTGAGCTGGATGTATTGAGATGTGGGTGTAAGAATTCTTTAAGTCCAGAGAGCATAGCCAATCGTTTTCCTGAATCATGGGAAGAAGGGTGCTCAGGGGAAACCATCCTGAACTAGAAATTTGTTCAGGGCCCTTAGGTCTAGGATGGGACACATCCCCCTGTTTTCTTTTGCAGAAAGGAAGTATCTGGAATAGAAACCCAGCCCTTCTTCCCATGGTGGAACGGGTTCGACCGCTTGGGATTGTAGAAGGGCGGAGAGTTCCTCTGCCAGTACCTGCTTGTGCTGGGAGCTGTAAGACTGAGCTCCCGGTGGGCAATTTGGAGGCTTGGATTCCAGATTGAGGGTGTATTCTAACCGGACAATTTGAAGAACCCACTGGTCAGAAGTTATAAGAGGCCACCTTTGGTGAAAAAACATTAACCTCCCCCCAACCGGCAAGTCGTCCGGTATGGACACGTTTACTGAGGCTATGCTGAACTGGAGCTAGTCAAAAGCCCGTCCCCTGCTTTTGCTGCGGAGCCACAGTGGCCTTAGGCGCACTCTGTTGACGAGAACGAGCGCGCTGGGACTGAGCCTGGACAGGCTGCCGAGGAATGTACCTACGCCTAGCATAAGAATAGGGAGCACTCCTCTTCCGTCCAAAAAACCTCCTAGATGAGAAGGTAGTAGCAGAAGACGCCCGGCGGGAGAGAGAATCCATAGCATCATTGTGCTTTTTGAGCTGGTCAACCAGATCCTCTACTTTCTCACCAAAAAGGTTATCCCCCCCCGGCAAGGAACATCCACCATCCACTGCTGGAATGAATGATCCAGGTCTGAGACACAAAGCCATGAGAGTCTGCGCATCTCTATACCTTGGGCAGTTGCTACATCAAAAGTGTCGAACGTACCCCTGACCAGGAATTTTCGACACGCCTTCTGCTGCCTGACCACCTGGCGAAAAGGCTTGGCCTGTTCCGGAGGGAGTGCATCAACCAAGCTAGACAGTTGCCTCACCGAGTTGCGCAAGTGGACGCTCATGAAGAGCTGGTATGTTTGGATTTTAGCAGCGAGCATAGCGGTCTGATACGCCTTTCTCCCAAAAGAGACCAAGGTTCTAGATTCTCTGCCTGGGGGCACCGAGGCATAGTCCCTAGTACTCTTGGCTCTCTTGAGAGCGGAGTCCACCACCATGGAATTGTGAGGTAGCTGAGACTTCATCAATCCAGGTTCCCCGTGGATCCGATATTGGGATTCAGTCCTTTCGGAATCATGGGATTAGACAGAGAGAACAACCAGTTTTGCATAAGGACTTCCTTGAGTACATTATGCAAATGAGCCGTTGCAGCCTTAGGTGCAAAAGGATAATCCAGGACCTCGAGCATCTCAGCCCTGGGCTCATCCTCAACCTCCATAGAGAACGGAATAGCCGCAGCCATTTCCCGGACAAAGGAGGTAAAGGATAAACTCTCCGGTGGAGGCAGTCTCCTTTCTAGTGGAGGGGAAGGTTCAGAAGGAATCCCATAGGACTCATCAGAAGAAAAGAACCTGGGATCCTCCTCTTCCTCCCACGAACGCTCACCTTCAGTATTGGACAAGACATCTCTCAGAGCAGTTCGAAACTGAGCCTGCCTCGACGTCGAGGAACGACGTCCTCGATCGCGGTGCCGAGAAGTCGACACCCGCCTTGACTCTGGGGAAGCTTCCTCCACCGACGTCGAACGGGAGTCAACCTGGGTGGCAGCCAACACTAATATCGCAGGTGGCACCGAGGTCAGGGACCTCACCACAGGTGAAGGGCCAGATACCGCTGTAGCAGACGGTATGGAAGGCCAAAGCACCCCCGACACTGAAGCAGACTGGCGCAGTAACCCTTCCTGAAACTCTGGAAGCAGGGCCCTGATGCGCTCATCGAGAGCTGCTGTCGAACAAGGCTGCGGGGTCGACAAAGGAGCCGGTGGCAGAATCTGTCAAGGTTTGGGAGCAGGTACCGGGCTGCTAGGCCGACGCATTGGCACCTCCTGAATAGAGGGAGCGATCCTCTCGTCGCTGATGATTCCCGGGTGCTGAATCCCTCGATGCCCCGGAGCTCCCAGCACCAAGAACAATGACGGTGAACATAGTAACATAGTAGATGACGGCAGAAAAAGACCTGCACGGTCCATCCAGTCTGCCCAACAAGATAACTCATATTGCTGCTTTTTGTGTATACCCTACTTTGATTTGTACCTGTGCTCTTCAGGGCACAGACCGTATAAGTCTGCCCAGCACTATCCCCGCCTCCCAACCACCTGCCCCTCCTCCCAACCACCGGCTCTGGCACAGACCGTATAAGTCTGCCCAGCACTATCCTCACCTCCCAACCATCAGCCCTGCCTCCCAACCACCGGCTCTGGTACAGACCGTACAAGTCTGTCCAGCACTATCCCCGCCTCCCACCCCCCAGTCCCGCTGCCCACCACCGGCTCTGGCACAGACCGTACAAGTCTGTCCAGCACTATCCCTGCCTCCCAACCACCAGCCCCGCCTCCCGATCCTGACTAAGCTCCTGAGGATCCATTCCTTCGGCACAGGATTCCTTTATGCTTATCCCACGCATGTTTGAATTCCGTTACCGTTTTCATTTCCACCACCTCCCGCGGGAGGGCATTCCAAACATCCACTACTCTCTCCGTGAAAAATACTTCCTGACATTTTTCTTGAGTCTGCCCCCCCTTCAATCTCATTTCATGTCCTCTCGTTCTACCACCTTCCCATCTCCGGAAAAGGTTCGTTTGCGGATTAATACCTTTCAAATATTTGAACGTCTGTATCATATCACCCCTGTTTCTCCTTTCCTCCAGAGTATACATGTTTAGTTCAGCAAGTCTCTCCTCATACGTCTTGTAACGCAAATCCCATACCATTCTCGTAGCTTTTCTTTGCACCGCTTCAATTCTTTTTACATCCTTAACAAGATACGGCCTCCAAAACTGAACACAGTACTCCAGGTGGGGCCTCACCAACGACTTATACAGGGGCATCAACACCCCCTTTCTTCTGCTGGTCACACCTCTCTCTATACAGCCTAACAACATTCTAGCTACGGCCACCTTTGTCACACTGTTTCGTCGCCTTCAAATCCTCAGATACTATCACCCCAAGATCCCTTTCTCCGCCCTTACCCTTACTCTCCCCACCTAACACACACGTCTCCCGTGGATTTCTATTCCCTAAGTGCATCACTTTGCATTTCTTCGCATTGAATTTTAATTGCCAAACCTTAGACCATTCTTCTAGCTTCCTCAGATCTTTTCTCATGTTTTCCACTCCCTCCATGGTGTCCACTCTGTTACAGATCTTAGTATCATCCGCAAATAGGCAAACTTTACCTTCTAACCCTTCGACAATGTCACTCACAAATATATTGAACAGAATCGGCCTCAGCACCGATCCCTGAGGCACTCCACTACTCACCTTTCCTTCCTCCGAGCGAATTCCATTCACCACCACCCTCTGGCGTCTGTCCGTCAACCAGTTCCTAATCCAGTTCACCACTTCAGGTCCTATCTTCAGCCCCTCCAGTTTATTTAAGAGCCTCCTGGGGGGGGACCGTGTCAAAAGCTTTGCTGAAATCTAAGTAGATTACGTCCATAGCTCGTCCCTGATTCAATTCTCCTGTCACCCAATCAAAGAACTCAATGAGATTCGTTTGGCACGATTTCCCTTAGGTAAAACCATGTTGTCTCGGATCTTGCAACTTATTGGCTTCCAGAAAATTCACTATCCTTTCCTTCAGCATCGCTTCCATTACTTTTCCAATAACTGAAGTGAGGCTTACCGGCCTGTAGTTTCCAGCTTCTTCCTTAACACCACTTTTGTGAAGAGGGACCACCTCCGCCGTTCTCCAATCCCTCGGAACCTTTCCCGTCTGCAAGGATATATTAAACAAATCTTTAAGAGGACCCCGCCAAAACCTCTCTGAGCTCCCTCAATATCCTGGGTGGATCCCGTCCGGTCCCATGGCTTTGTCCATCTTTAGCTTTTCAAGTTGTTGATACACACTTTCTTCCGTGAACAGTGCTGTATCCACTTCATTCTCAATTGTATTATTTTCAGTCCATCGCGGTCCTTCTCCAGGATTTTCCTCTGTGAAAACAGAACAAAAGTATCTATTTAGCAAATTTGCTTTTTCTTCATCATTTTCCACATAGCGGTTCGCAGTATCTTTTAGTCTCACAATTCCCTTTTTAGTCATTCTCCTTTCACTAATATACCTGAAGAAATTTTTGTCACCCCTCCTTACATTTCCAGCCATTTGTTCTTCCGCTTGCGCTTTTGCCAGTCATATCTCTCTCTTGGCTTCTTTCATTTTCATCCGGTAATCCTCCATGGGTTCCTTTTCTTGAGTTTTTCTGTATTTCTGGAACGCCAACTCTTTAGCCTTTATTTTCTCAACCACTTGCTTGGAGAACCATATCGGTTTCCTTTTTCTCTTGCTTTTATTTACTTTCCTTACATAAAGGTTCGTGGCCCTATTTATAGCTTCTTTCAGCCTTAACCACTGTCCTTCCACTTCTCGTATTTCCTCCCAGCCCATCATCTCCTTCCTCAGGTATTCCCCCATTTTACTAAAGTCAGCACGCTTGAAATCCAGGACTTTGAGTTTTGAGTGGCCGCTCTCCACTTTAGCTGTCATATCAAACCAAACCGTTTGATGGTCACTGTTGCCCAGGTGAGCACCCACTCGGATATTTGACACGCTATCCCCATTTGTGAGCACTAGATCCAGTGTCGCTCCCTCTCTCGTGGGTTCCATCACCATTTGTCTGAGCAAAACACTTTGGAAAGCATCCATGATCCCTCTACTTCTTTCCGATTCCGCAGAGGAAACCTTCCAATCTACATCCGGAAGATTGAAATCTCCCAGCAACAGCACCTCTCTCTTGCTTCCCAACTTTTGAATATCCGCGATCAGGTCTTTATCTAATTCCTCCAATTGTGTTGGAGGTCTGTAGACAACACCCACGTGGCAGAGGTTCTATCATCTCTTTTTAAGGTGATCCATATCGCTTCTTCCTTTCCCCAGGTCCCTGTCATTTCAGTCGCAGTGATATCATTCCTCACATACAGAGCTACTCCGCCACCTTTACGACCCTCTCTATCCTTCCTAAATAGATTATAGCCTGGTATGTTTGCATCCCATTCATGGGAACCATTTAGCCACGTCTCTGTGATTGCAACAACATCCAAGTCTGCCTCCAGCATCAGGGCCTGAAGGTCATGAACTTTATTGCTTAGACTGCGAGCATTTGTGGTCATCGCTTTCCATCTATATTTCCTGGTATGCGTTTCAACAATAGTGATTTGGGGGTTTCTTTTCTCTTTGGGTACCTTCATATCATTTTGTTCCACTTTTATTATTTTTTCTTTGGCTTCTGTTCTGTTTTCAAGAACATCACAGTGCTGTAATGGAGTAAAAGAATTTTGTAGTGGTAATACTTGTGAGGTCTGATGTTTTCTTGTCACATAACGAAGTCTGCCTGAGCCTACAGTGATCCATCTATTTTTAGGTGGTTTTTATCCTTTGTGGTAGTGGTGATAATTTGGTATGATTCTGTGCAGTATGATATTGTGCGGTCCTAGATGCTGCTTTAAGTGCATCTAGTTCCTGTTTTACTTTACTGAGCTCGTGTTTTAATCTAGTGAGTTGCAGACAGATAGGACAAGCCTTAAGTCTCCAGATAATTGGTCTTGAAACTAAAGCACCACAATTATTACAGAGAATAAAAGTCATCCTGATTGATTGAAATGGGTATGAACAGGTATGATATAGTGAGAACAGCAGCCTATGGGTCTGTTGGCTGAGATTCTTATTTTTAGAGCAGTAATCCTTAGCTGGTGAGTAGAAGACTGGGGATTCCTGTGATAATGAGGGGTTTTCTTTTCAGAGACAGTTGTAATATGGGTGGAGTTAAATTGTGATGATTAGTGTATTTGGGGAAGTTATTTATGAAGTGTGCGTCTTGGGGTGGGTGGGCTTAAGCTTAAGACTGTAGGAATGTCTCCTCTGTAACCTATCTGAAGAGCTGCACTTAAATTCACCAGAAGAAATTTGCAGGTGTACAGCTCTAAGGATTGGGACATGCAAATCACTATTTTAGCAGAGTATGTAACAAAACAGGAAAGATATAAAGATATAAATGCAGAATTAAGCCAGAATTCAGATATAAATGCAGAGTTAATCCAGAATTAAAGGCAGAGCACTTTCTTATCTGTGTGTATCTTTCAGGCAGCAGTCAGTGAAGACCATGTGGTTTAACTGCTCCTCCTTACAACAAAACCTCACCTTAGCCTACAGATTTACAAACCAGATGGGGGAAGGGTACACTTTTAGGGAGCAAACAAAGATCTAATTCTTTAGCTAGTTTTCAGATTAAACAGATATCAAACCAGTTTAAAACACAGCAAGTAAATCACAATATTAGAAGATATACAGGTTTGTTTGTTTTTTTTCTTTTTTTCTAGGGAAGCTTCTTCACCTTCGCTCAACGCCCCTCATCGAGACTCCTCGGTACCGAAGAGGAAGACATGAAATCCTCACGTCTCCTTGGGCCCGGGTCCGATGAAGGTCGGTCCCGGGGGGCCTGCATAACAGGAGGCCTCGAGACAGGTGGAGACCCACTCGATGTCTCACTGCTCCCAGCACGAGTTGGTCATTCCGCAGCCATTACCTTCGCTCCCGACGTCGATGCGTCCCTCGATGTCGACGTTGAAGGACCGGACCGAGCCCCAAAAAGCTTCTCTCGCTGGGCTTCTCGAGACGCTTGAGTCTGTTTCTTCATGTGAAGACATAGACTACAAGTGGCTGGGCGATGGTCGGGCCAAGGCACTGGATACACCAGGTGTGGGTATCGGTACCCGAGATGGTCCGGTTGCACTAAGTACAACGTTTGAAGCTGCTGGGTGTCTTCGATGACATGGAAGGAAAACGACTTCAGCGAAATTAAAGACGCAATCGTGCCTGTTAAAAGAAAAAAGGGCACGAAGAAGGGAACAACCCGACCGCGTGGCGTCGAAAACAAAGGAAACTTAAAAAGGGCAAAAATAAGAAAACTACGGGAAGTTTTTTTTTTTTAACTGTAAATTCTAAGAAGAAGAAAAAGAAATAAGGCCAAAAGCCAGAAACACGAAGGAACTCTTTCCCGGGCCTGTGAGGAATGGAGAAAAAACTCGACCGCACCTCACTGTGGAGAAAAAATAACTGGACGGGAAGTCATCTGCGTATGTGCAGTTTGTGCGCTAGAAGGCTCTGGCAAACTTTTTTGATTTTTTGCTTGCAAAAATTGCCGATTTCCGGGCCGACGCAGACGTCGACCCACATGTGAGAACAAGCAGCCTGGGTTTAAAAGGGAGTTAGACAAGTTTTTGGAGGAACTTCCAGAAAACATTACTACCCAGTAGATTTAGGAAAGCCACTGCTGATCTCAGGGAGTGAGTAAGATGAATGGATCTACTCTTTGTGATGCTACTGAGTAGTTGTCCACAGGATTCTGGGCTTGATGGTGCATCTATATTGTTTTAATTTAACAAGCTGCCTCTTGCTATCCACATCATAACACTGTACACAATTTTGTAAAGTACAATCAAAATAAATACAAAGATTCATATACATTATAGGAATAAAAGAACATTACTCCATCATATAATATGAACTAATAACTGGAAAAGAGGAATAATAACAGTATCAACACCATTAATAGCTTACACACACAAAGACAACTAACCACAATACAAACAATCTCTCTCTTTTGCTTTGGCTTCTGTCCAGAGAGACAAAACATAGGATCACTGTCTCCAGAGACCAAGATTCAGGGCCAGTACAACTCGGTAAGCATGGCGAGGGACACCGACTCTTGTGGGGTGACTAAGGCCACTACAAGCTACGTTTAGCTGATGCACCAAACTACGCTGCAAGTCCAGTATCTCTCCAGTTGCCCTCTCTCTCTGACCCCTCCCTGGCCCAGCACACTCCGACATCTCCCACTCCATGTCCCCATCTCCCCTGAGTGGCACCTTTATCTCTCTCTGCACCCTTCCAAGTCAGCGTTTCTTTCTCTCTCCATGCTCCCCCCCCCCACTACTGCAGCTAAGTTTGAGGGGCTTTCCATCAGCTGCATCCCACCCTTGAGGAAACAGGAAGTTGCTTCACAGGATGCAGCTGATGGAAGGTCCCCTGGCAGAAACGTAGCCAGATTTTAATGTCAGGGGGAGCAGACCTTATATGCGTCAGTGTGAAGTTGAAGGACTGATCTGCATAGGCACCATTTTATTCAAAATCTATTTTGGGGGAGCAGTTGCCCCCCCTTGTACCCCACCTAGCTATGTCTTTTCACCCTAGAGTTGCCCGCTTCCTCGCTGCTGCAACCACAGAAGAACCTTAGACACAGGAAGCAGAGAAGGGAAGGGAGGTTTTGGAATTGGGAGGCGGCAAGGAAGGAGAGAGGTATTGGCATCAGGAAGGGCAAGGAAGGAAAGGTACTAGCATCGGGGGCAAGGAGGGAGAGAGTTATTGATCTCGGGGTGGGGGCAAAAAGGGAGATGGGTATGGGCATTGGGGGGCAAGGAGAGAGAGGTGCTGGCATCAGGGATGGTGGCAAGGAGGGAGTGAGAGGTGCTGGAATCATGGAGGGGGGCAGGGAGGGAACAGAGAGATCCAATGAGATTGGTGAAGAAGAGCGGAAGAGAGACACACTGGACCCATTGGTAATGCTAGATGCAGAAAGGGTAAGGACACAGAGGGGTAATGCTGGACACAGGGAGAAGGATGGGAACACTGAGGGTAGATGCTGAACATGGGGGTGGGATACTGGAGAGGAGGGATAAGGAAAAACAGGGAATAGATAGTGGACATGAAGAAATGTTAAATTGACATCTGACCCTGGAAAGAGTAGAAGATGGATGGACCTTGGAGGGGGAGGGGAACACAGCAAAAGATAACTAGGAATCAAGGAGGAGAACAGAGGGAAAGATGACTAGGACCGGGGGAAGGGCAGCAGAGCAGTTCACCGGGATTGGTGAATGAGTGGAAGTGTGTTGGGGACAAAGCAGGAGATTATGGGTGGAAGAGACAGAGTTGGAATTTAGAGGGGATAGTGAGGACCTGGAAATTGGTCGGTATGAGTGGGGGGGTGTAGATCAGTTGGGAGAATGAGTGAAGGTGTGAAATGGAGGTAAGGGAAAGGGGATGCAGTGTGGGAAAAGGAGAATGAAAGGCACTGAAAAGAGATGGGGGGCAGGTAGTGTGGAGGGGTTTGAGCCAAAGAGGATGGGTCTCTGAAGGGTTTGAGTTAGGGTGGAAATGTGGTTAAAAAGATGGTGAAAGAGAGGCAATAGTGATGTACACTTCTTAGTTCCATGTGTAGGTATATGTGGTATAAAATGTTTTATAAAACTATGGGGTAGAGGGTGTGAAACAGAAGAATGGCCTGAGGCCAAGAGAAGGAAGGAGAGTCAGGGATGAGGGGTGAGTACAGAGAATGGAAATGGGAGACTAGGAAATGAGTGAAAGAGAGACAGGAACAGGAGATTTTGGGAAGGCAAGAGACAGAGGAGGGCAATAAGAATGCTGGAGAGGGATGAGAAAGATGGAAAAAGCTGGTAGGTAGATGAGAGGTGAAAAAAGGAGACTATGGATTAGAGGATGAGAGAAAGGCAGAATGAGGGTAAAATCAAAAGGGCGGATATAAAGGTAGAGAAAAGAAAAAATAATTAAAAGATAGGATTAGTGCCAGGACAGATGTAGAGAAGGAAAGGAAAGAAAGAAAGAGAAGAAATGGAAAGGCAAACCTAGAAAATAATTTAGAAGACTGACATATGGAAAGTGGAGACAAGACTGGAACCAGTCCTATTAGAAAAAATGGACATATTGCGGTACAGTTGAGGAGCCATTGGAGAAGTGAGGATGTTACTGAGTTCTGTTTAAAGAGGGGTTGGGTGTGAGTGGTGTTAAGCGTGATGGTCTCGTATAGGGACTTGGGGGTTACAAGGGGGAGTTTGGGGATAGTGGGGTTCAGGGGCGTAGCTACGGGTGGGCCTGGGTCGGCCCAGGCCCACCCAATCTCAGCCCAGGCCCACCCAGTCTTTTGCGACCTTCTCCACGACGACAGTCTTCTTGCCCGCAGCAGCAAGCGGGCGGCCGTAAAAACAGCAAGCAGCCAGGCTCGACTCCGTCCTTCGCTTTCTGCCCTCTCTCAGCGTCCCGCCCGCCGAAAGGAAATGACATCAGAGGAAGGCGGGGCGCAGAGAGAGGGCAGGAAGCGAAGGACGGAGTCAAGCTTGGCTGCTTGCTGCTTTTACGGCTGCCCGCCACTGCAACTTTGGGAGTGGAGTGGAAGTGAGCCAGCCTATCTAGTCCACTGTAAGGAACGAAGCCATGTGTTTCCACTCCCCCGCGCAGCCATCGCCGTTCACTCAAAACAGCAAGCAAACCTGGGGACAGGAGGACAAGATTGGTAAGGAATAGGAGGATCCCGGGAGAATAATCCTTAGCGTTAACTACATCAGCTGTCTTCTTCTAAAAACATTTATTTTGGAGGATATATGTAAAATGTCCACATGTAACGACTGGGCAAAGAAAAAATTAACTTTGAAAGGTTTTTAAATCGAATCCGGGAGGATCCCGAGGATCCTGCTGTATCCGTTTTTTACCTTTTGCCAGCAAACCTGTGAGCTGCTGCATCCACGTTGTCGTTCTTTATTGAGAGAGGGGATATGCTGCGAAGGGGGAGAGGGGGGGGAACGGGGGGTGACGCCGGATAGAATGGGGAAGGGGATGGAAAGAAACAGGATGGGCAGGGGAGTAGGGCGGAGAATTGCTGGACAACAGGGATTGATGGAGGGGACCGGGGAGAGAGGAAATTTGCTGTAGATGGATGGAGGAGAAGGCAGGGGAGAATGGAGAGTTGCTGGACATGGATGGATGGATGGATGGATGGAGAGGAGGGGAGGGGAGAGAATAGAAATTGCTGGACATGGAGCGGAGGGCAGGGGAAGGAGGAGAATTGCTGGGCATGGATGGACGGAGGGCAGGGGAGAGAGGAGAATTGCTGAACATGGATGGATGAATGCAGGGGACAGATGACATTTGCTGGATGGAGGAGAGGGTTAGGGGAGAATGGAGAGTTGCTGGATGGATGGATGGAGGGAGGGGAGAGAAGTCAGGGAGGAGATGCGCATGGATGGAGGGGAGGGAAGAGAGGAGAAATGCTGGACATGGATGGAGGGCAGGGAAAAGAGGAAAAATGTTGGACAATGATGGAGGGAAGGAAAGACAAGGAGGAGATGCACATGGATGGAGGGGAAGGGAGAGAGGAGAAATGCTGGACATGGATGGAGGAGAGGGAAGACAGAGGAAGTAGATGCACATGAATGGAATGGAGTGAGGAGAAATGCTGGATATGGATGGAGGGAAAACTGCTGAGTTTAAGGGCTGGTTTGGAACACGTTGAGGGCAGATACTGAAACTCGAGGAAGGATAGGGACAGGGCTACAGATGGTAGACAGGACACATAAGGACACAGGAGGATGGTGGACATGGTGAGAGGAAAAATATCAAATGGAAAGAAGACACTGCATAAAACAGAAGGACACTGGGACCAAGTGAATAGATCAGACAACAACGGTAGCAAAAAGTATTTTATTCAGAATTTATTAATTGGAATATGTCAGCTTTTGGAAATGTGCATCTGTGATATTTTGCATGTAAGTTTCAATTTTTCTGGTATTGCTGCATGCAGAGTCTGACTTCTTGAGTTAACTTTCCAGTTCAGTATTTTGCCTTCATATTTTTTGATTTCTAGTTCCTTGTGTCATGTCTGTTGTGACATGTGTTTTTCATGTGTGATCAAGGTGCAGTATTCTGATAGCGTGTAGTATTTGCAGCCCTTTTTGTTTTGCTTTTTTTTTCACGAGGTAGTGTATTGGTGTTTTAGAGCCTAGTGTAATTACAGTTCTGCCTTTTCAAGCATAAGGTTGTAGCTCATCCTGTCCTTGGAATTAGTGCTGTTATGGTTTAGTAAGGATATGAGTGTGTTTTTGCACAAGTTTGTGTATAGCATTTTGCAGTGGAGAGATTGTGGGATAATGTAATTATATTTAAAAATATAAATTTTCCATTAAGTATGTATGTGGTTATACTGATGCAGGGACAGCTGTTGGGCAGACTACTTAGAAATCCATCATCAAGTGAATTCTAAGGCATTATTTTGTAGGATCCCAAGAGACACTACTCATACTTATATAGACAGTGCGTGCCCACCCATATTAGCTCTGGGCCCACCCAAATCTCAGGTCTGGCTGCGCCACTGGTGGGGTTGGGTAGGGTTAGTAGGAGAGGGAGGGGGGGGGGTTGGGGATGGGTGGGTCAGGAACCTGGGGGACTATGATGGAGGGGTTTAGGTGGGAGAAATGGAAGTTCACTAGGGAGGATGGAGGGGGGGGGGGGGCTGGGACACCCCTCTCCTATTGCAGGAATGGTATATATCTGGTGTGATTAAATCGGAGGCACTATCTTAGACAAGAGGCTTGGGGGCTGCCTAATCTTTGTCACCAGGTGGGACTAGTGGATGTTTGGCGGATACTTCACCCACAGGAGAAGGATTTATACACATCTTTCCCGGGCACATGGTACACAAGCTCATATTGATTACTTGCTGATTTCAGATCAATTGTTTGGGTCAGTTGCGCGATCTGCTTTAGGAACTTATGTGATTTCCGATCATGCCTGGGTGGAAATGAGCTGGTCGCAAAAGGTGGTGAGGGGAACAAAATGGCGATGGGTATTTCCCATAGAGCTATATCGGGATCAGATATTTAAGGCCTCAATTCATAAGTGTTGGCAGGATTATACGCTTCATAATGAAGGGCATGTCGGAGACCGGGTACTACTACGCGGTGAGATTAGGGTTACCATATGGCTCCAGAAAAAGGAGGACGGATTGAGCCAGCCGGGTTTTACTTCCATTGCTTTCATGGAAGTAATTGAGCCAGCCGGGTTTTACTTCCATTGCTTTCAATGGAAAGCAATGGAAGTAAAACCCGGCTGGCTCAATCCGTCCTCCTTTTCTGGAGCCATATGGTAACCCTAGGTGAGATCATTAGCTATATGTCCCATAAATGTAAGGCCAGAGATCGGAAGTACTGCGGTTTGAGCCAATTATTAAGCACTGCTAGGAGATGGTACGGTCAGATACCCTCCTCGGCAAATAGACAGCAATTATTGACTCTACAAACGACACTAAACGAACTCCTTCATCAAAAGGCCTTGACGTCGCAGATTTATTATAGATACCAACTATAAGCATGGAAATAAAGGGGGGTCGGCTGATGGCACATCTTGTAGCGGCTAAACAAGGCAGGCTAGGACGAGCCAAGGAGACTGAGTTCACACGGATCGTGATATCAGTGAGATATTTTATAATTATTATAAACGGCTGTATGAGGCTCCACAAGAAGAAAGCTTATTGGGGGATCTCTATCTAAATCAACTTAGGCTGCCGATGATTTCACCACGAGATGAACAGCGGCTTAATTGTCCTATAACAGTAGAGGAGGTACTCCTAGCTATTAATCAAAGCGTGTTGGCTAAGGCACCGGGGGGTGGATGTTTATAGGTCGGAATTTTATAAAATCATGGGGGAGGAGATAGTAGAACCATTGACAAATATGTTTAATGTCTTAGTAGATAAGGAACAGCTGCCTCCTGCCCTGAACACTGCCTGTATCATTGTAATTCCCAAGAGGGGGAAAGATCCAGAACTAGCAGAATCTTATAGGCCTATTTCGTTGTTAAATTATGAGGTGAAACTGATGGCTAAGATTATGGCAAATAGATTAGCGAGAGTTTTGTCAAAACTAATACAGGACTCTCAAGTACGATTTGTGAGAGCACAGATGATTGTTAAAAATGTTCGGAAGGTTTTGACCTCATTAGAAGCCAGGCGTCGGGGGAATATAGATTCCCTCTTGGTAAGCTTCGACGCTGAGAAAGCTTTTGATCAAGTGTATGGAGTTTTTTAATGCATTACTGCAGAAATATGGGTTCTCGGGTAGATTTCTATCAGGGATAAAAGCTTTATACTCGAATCCGAAGGCTAGAATATCGGTTAATGAGATCGAAACAGAGGATTTTGAGATCAGCCGGGGAACCCGACAGGGTTGTCCTTATATCGCCTCTTTTATTCGTATTGACATTGGAACACTATTAAGAGATATCGAGGACATCCCGGCGGTGGCAGGGTGGAGATAGGAAGGGGGTTTTTAAAGTGGCGGCCTTCGCTGATTACATTTCGGGTCCATTTAACGCATCCGCAGGAGTTGTAGAGGCCTTACTGGAGATCTTTTCGGAATATGGGGACTATGCGGTGTCTACGTCTGAATTTAGGGAAATCACAGACTATAGCTCTCAGAGGAGGTTGGAGTTGCTGGGGGGGGGGGGTGATTTTCCTTTGAGGAGAGCACATAACTCTTTTAATACTTAGGAATCTTGTTATCTATGAATACATTAACGCTACAATGACCTTAACGTCACACTGGTTGTTGGAGGAGACCCGAAGCGTTCTGCAAGGCTGGCGATTTGCCGTTATCATTATTGGGCAGAGTGAACCTGATTAAAATGATGCTATTTCCTAAGTGGCTTTAAGCTTTACAGGTAGCGCCTCTTTGGTTGCGTCGTAAAGGTCTGAAGAGCTTCTACAGATTAGTGTTGAAGTTTTGTGGAGGGGTAAGAAACCTAGAATGCGCGTCTCGCACTTAATAGGAGGCTGGAGTCGAGGAGGGTAGGAATGCCAGACTTAGCGCGATATAATCAGGCATGCCAGTTGCGACATTTAGGAGATTGGTGTTTAGACACTCAGCTGTGTACCCCACAGTCTTAGAGACTGCATATTTTGCACCCTATCAGTTCTTTTCATTATTACATCACAAAACACGCCAACTTCTGGGGGTTTATGTACAAATGTGATGTTACGGCCGCGCCGAGAGGTGTGGGGGAGTGCTTATCCGCACTTCGGTGGAGACCCGGTTGCGACAGATCAGCTTACCATATGTGGTAATTGCGAATTTCTACTGGGCTGTCTAGTCATCAGTTTGTTGAGTGGGCTCAGCGAGGGATTACACGTCTTGCCATCTGGTGGGCGAGGATGGGCAGCCCCTCTCAGATGATGAATTGGTGGGCCGGGTTGGAGATTCCTGGGGTAATAGATTTGCAATACGGCAGGTGAGACACTATGTTGCTTCCTTGCCTGGGAACCCTCTGAGAACTCTGCTGGGGAGTAAGTTACAAGACTTTTTCAGTCTATTGGAGAGGGAAAGATCACCATCTCGCTGCTCTTTAAGGCACTAACTAAGTGGCAACCCCCCAGGGACTATGAGCCCTTGAAGAGAGCTTGGAAGAGGGAGCGGGGCTCATCAGTGATGTCCGTGGGATATATCCAAATCAGTAGCAAGAATACCTTTTTTAGTGTCAGATGCCCGATTGAGAGAATGTGCCTATCACTGTATTTATAGAGGGTATGCGCCTTCATCTCAACTGGTGCATATGGGAGGGACTCAAGGCCCAGAGTGTCTTAAGCGTGGGAGGAGCTCGGGACTCTGCTACATATGTTTTGGAGTTGCCCAACTTTGGGGAGGTTCTGGAGTCAAGTTCGATGCTTCTGGGAATGGCAGCTGGGGATTTCTGTTTTGGGAACGGTAAAACAATTACTCTTGGATATTCCGGGGGCCTTTAGAGGTAAAAATCATTTTGAGATACTGTTGCTCCGCTAGGAAATGTATCTTACAGTACTGGACTGTTAAGGATCCTCTGGCATATTGGCACTGGAGGAACCAGCTGCACTTGTTGGTATCTTGGAAGGCTGGAGATTCTAGGCTTTCAAAGAGGAAGAGAATCACGTTTCTGGCGATTTGGGGTCCTTATCTACAATTCTAAGCCCTAGAGGTCGCAGTCTACTCCTTAATGAAGGGTGGGCTTCTTATTTTGTTAAATTCTGGTTCCCTAAGGTTTCTGGGGGGGGGGGGGTGGCGGGGGTAAGTGAGGAGAGGGGAGTGGAGGTTTGGGGGGGTGGAGGAGTAGGGTTGTTGGTGGTTGTAGTGGGTAAGGTACAGATAGACTTTCAATATTAATACAGATCTCATTGTTAGGGATTTTGGGTGTGGGGTTAACCGACGAGCTAGGACGTTGTACCACTATTAGTTATTAAATACCTGCAGAGTCCATTAGTGGCGGGTGGATTTGTATTAGTCTTGTGAGGTGGACCAAATTTTGCTGTTAATATGTTTCTGGTGTTTGAAATGACTTTCTTTAATAAGTTACAGTTTGATGTCTTTTGGAATTGGGGCGAAGGAAGAAAAGGATGAATAATTTGAAGACGGGTTTAGAATACTGGACTGCTGCTGAATAAAAATGTTAAACCATAATATCAGGGGGAGTGAGTGGGGCCTGGGCTGGTCATTTTGTAGCACGTGGGTTTTTTTTAATGTCACTTTCCTGTCAGTGCCCTAGCCAATCACTGCTCAGCACTGACAGGAAATTTGACAGTGCGAAGCTGCAGATTTCTGCTATGATTTTAATATGGCAGTAATGTGTATGCTTGTCAGTTTAAGCATAGTAACATAGTAACACAGTAGATGACGGCAGAAAAAGACCTGCACGGTCCATCCAGTCTGCCCAAGAAATGTGCCACTTTTTTGTGTATACCTTACCTGATTTGTACCTTTCTTTTTCAGGGCACATGCCGTACAAGTCTGCCCAGCACTATCCCCCGCCTCCCAACGACCAGCCCCCGCCTCCCACTACCGGTTCTGTTATCCATCTCGGCTAAGCTCCTGAGGATCCATTTCTTCTGAACAGGATTCCTTTATGTTTATCCCACGCAGTTAGAATTCTGTTACCGTTTTCATCTCCATCACCTCCACGGGAGAGCATTCCAAGCATCCACAGCTCTCCTCCGTGAAAAAATACTTCCTGACATTTTTCTTGGTCTGCCCCGCTTCAATCTCATTTCATGTCCTCTCGTTCTAACCGCCTTCGTATCTCCAGAACAAGGTTCGTTTGCGGATTAATACCTTTCAAATATTTGAAAGTCTGTATCATATCACCCCTGTTTCCTCCAGGGTATACAGGTTCAGGTCAGCAAGTCTCTCCTCGTACGTCTTGTAACGCAAATCCCATACCATTCTCGTAACTTTTCTTTGCACCGCTTCGATTCTTTTTACATCCTTAGCAAGATACGGCCTCCAAAACTGAACACAATACTCCAGATGGGGCCTCACCAATGACTTATACAGGGGCATTAAAACCTCTTTTCTTCTGCTGGTCACACCTCTCTCTATACAGCCCAACAATCTTCTAGATACAGCCACCGCCTTCTCACACACTGTTTCGTCACCTTCAAATCCTCAGATACTATCACCCCAAGATCTCTGTCCCCGTCCGTACCTATCAGACTCTCGCCACCTAACACATACGGCTCCCGTGAATTTCTATTCCCTAGGTGCATCACTTTGCATTTCTTCGCATTGAATTTTAATTGCCAAACCTTAGACCATTCTTCTAGCTTCTTCAGATCCTTTTCATGTTTTCCACTCCCTCCGGGGTGTCCACTCTGTTACAGATCTTAGTATCATCCGCAAATAGGCAAACTTTACCTTCTAACCCTTCGGCAATGTCACTCACAAATATATTGAACAGAATCGGCCCCAGCACCAAACCATGAGGCACTCCACTACTCACCTTTCCCTCCTCCGAGCAAACTCCATTCACCACCACCCTCTGGCTTCTGTCTGTCAACCAGTTCCTAATCCAGTTCACCACTTCGGGTCCTATCTTCAAGCCCATCCAGTTTATTTAAAAGCCTTCTGTGGTGAACCGTGTCAAAAGCTTTGCTGAAATCTAAGTAAATTACTTCCATAGCTCGTCCCTGATTCAATTCTCCTGTCACCCAATCAAAGAACTCAATGATATTTGTTTGGCAAGATTTCCCTTTGGTAAAACCATGTTGTCTCGGATCTTGCAACTTATTGGCTTCTAGGAAATTCACTATCCTTTCCTTCAGCATCGCTTCCATTACTTTTCCAATAACCGAAGTGAGGCTTACTGGCCTGTAGGTTCCAGCTTCTTCCCTATCCCACTTTTGTGAAGAGGGACCACCTCCGCCGTTCTCCAATCCCTCGGAACCTCTCCCGTCTCCAAGGATTTATTAAACAAATCTTTAAGAGGACCCGCCAGAACCTCTCTGAGCTCCCTCATATCCTGGGGTGGATCCCGTCCAGTCCCATGGCTTTGTTCACCTTTAGCTTTACAAGTTGTTCATAAACACTCTCTTCTGTAAATGATGCTGTAATCCGCTCCATTTTCATTTTGTACTTTTCCAGTCCATCGCGGTCCTGCTCCAGGATTTTCTTCTGTGAAAACAGACCAAAAGTATCTATTTAGCAAATTTGCTTTTTCTTCATCACTATCTACATAGCGGTTCGCAGTATCTTTTAGTCTCACAATTCCCTTTTTAGTCATTCTCCTTTCACTAATATACCTGAAGAAATTTTTGTCACCCCTCCTTACATTTCTAGCCATTTGTTCTTCCACTTGCGCTTTCGATAGACGTATCTCTCTCTTGGCTTCTTTCAGTTTCATCCTGTATTCCTCCCCGTGTTCCTGTTCTTGAGTTTTTGTGCATTTCTGAAACGCCAACTCTTTAGCCTTTATTTTCTCAGCCACTTCTTTGGAGAACCATATCGGTTTCCTTTTTCTCTTGCTTTTATTTACTTTCCTTACATAAAGGTTTGTGGCCTTATTTATAGCTTCTTTCAGCCTTAACACTGTCCTTCCACTTCTTGTACTTCCTCCCAGCCCATCATCTCCTTCCTCAGGTATTCCCCCCATTTTAGTAAAGTCAGCACGCTTGAAATCCAGGACTTTGAGTGGCCACCCTCCACTACAGCCGTTATATCAAACCAAACCGTTTATTATTTTTGAATTAAGTTCGCGGTAGAGTGAGGACTCTACCGCAAACGTTTGAGCATCAGCCCCTTACCAAGTCTATCTTACAAGTGCTGATTACTCTTTTGAGGTCTTAACTCTCCAGCCACCTTCCAGCAAAACATCTGCCACAGCCTGAGATTCTAAGGCACCAGCAGTACTCTCTCTGGTGGAGTTAGTACTTCGAAGGGAGGCTCTGTCCAACAGCACACATGTAGTAATTCTGCAGCTGATACTACCATTGCCTATTCCAACAATTCCTCTAGGGCATGGAGGTCGGTTGCAATCCAGAGAAGATGGCTCAAAGCCCAAGCTCTCTGACTCTCCTCCCTTCGAGAGAGCAGCAGGCATTTCACTCTAGTTGATACAAGTGTTCTGGTGGCATAGCGTTCGAGATTTTGCTGCACAGGAGTAGATGTTTTACCTCACAGGGAGAGCGAGCTTAATTACTCCTTTCCCTTTACCATGCAGCATTTGCAACTCAGAAGGAAAAAGAAACAGAAATTCCAGGTAAAAATGTACAGCAGCAGCTCGGAGCAAACGCTGACACAAGTCATGCTGCCATCTGACCTCCACCCCTTGCACTGTATTATTTTGAAGTACCTTTAATTGCTTCAAAGATGTAACAGTAATACCTTAAGAAAGAGCATTTATATTAGTCTACAATTCATGAATAAATGAATTATGAGCAAAATCTTTCCTATGTTAATATGGCACAAAGGTTACAACTGTGTTATAAATAAAAAAGTACAGTAACATAGGAACATATACATACTTACTATGAGTCAAGTTAAGATGTCCAAATAGATTCTTTTCTTTGAGGTTGATGTCATTCCCATTACATTACATTGCATCTAGAGATAAATATTTACTTTTGCTAGTTGCTTCACTTGATGATCCAGTCATACGTACGCCACCAACTGTAGTAATCATTGGTAAAGAAAGTACTTTCAATTTCATAACTTACTTACTTTGAGTCAAGTTAAGATTTCCAAACAGATCCTTTTCTTTGAAGTTGATGACATTCTCATTACATTACATCTAGAGATAAATGTTTACTTTTGCTAGTTGCTTCACTTGATCCTGTCATACGTAGGCCACCAACTGTAGTAATCATTGATAAAGAAAGTACTTTCATAGAAACATGACAGCAGATAAAGGCCATATGACCCATCCAGTCTGCCCATCCTCTGTAACCCCTAATTGTCCTGTTCCTAAGCGATCCTACATGCTTATCCCATGCCTTTTTTAATTCTGGAACAGTCCTCGACTCCACCACCTCCACCGGTTTCATAACTTTGTATTTGGTAGCAATGACTGAAGTTTTTATTTGCTATTCAAGAAAACAACCATAGGGGCCCTTTTACTAAGGTACAGTAGGCCTTATTATTTAGTTAGGCATTTATATCCCACACTTTCCCGCCCATGGGCAGGCGTCAATGTGGCTTACATTAGTTCAAAAAGGCTAACAGCAGTATAAAAGGACACTTCAATCTAGTAACAGACAGACACAGTAAGGGCGAGGTAGTTGGTGGGGAGAGACAGAGGGAGAGAAGTGAGAGAGGAGGTAAGGAATGCAGTATGGTCACACAACATAATGGGTCAGAAAACATAAAGGCAGTGCTGAGCAGCAGGGTAAGCTGTCCTGAATAAAGCGGTCTTCAGGGAGATTCTGAAAGCCTGTTGTTCAGAGGTAGCTTTTACTGAGTTGGGCAAACCATTCCACAAACGTGCACTGATGTAGGGAAAGGTAGATGCGTGGCTGGTTTATACTTGAGGCCATTTCACGAGGGGTAGTGGAGACGTAAATAGGATCGGGAAGATTTGCTCAAGTTCCTTGGTGGCAAGATGATAAGATTATCCATATAAGCTGGAGCTCGCCGTGAAGGATTTTGTGCACCAGGCACAAATTTTGAATGTTATACGTTCCTTGACAGGTAGCCAGTGCAGTTTTTCTCGCAGTGGCCTGGAGCTGATGAACTTCGATTTACCGTAGATCAATCTTGCAGTGGTATTTTGGGCAGTCTGTAATTTTTTAAGAAGCAGTTCCATGCACCCTGCATAGATACCATTGCAGTAATCAAGATGACTCAAAACAAGAGACCGCACTAAATTGCAAAACACTTCTCTAAGGAAGAAAGGTTTTATACGCTTCAGTTTCCAAAGAGAGAAGAATGCTTTTTTCACGGCTGCATTAGTGTGATCAACTAGAGTCAGATTTCTGTCAAGTATTACTCCTAGAATTTTCAGAGACGTAGAGATTGGCAGGTCAAGCCCAGGTGCAGTTAAGGTGGTAGGATTGTACTTGTTGTAAGGTGATGTGAGTAGAAGGCAATGAGTTTTTCTCTGTGTTGAGCTTCAATTTAAAGGAATTCGCCCAGGCACGTACAGTTTGTAACCCAGTGCTGATGTGGCAGCTATTTCAGCTAAGTCTTTTTGAAAGGAATGTAGATGGTGATGTTATCCGCATAAATGAACGGTTGGAGACCAAGTTTAGAAAGGGCTGCAGCTAGAGGAATGAGCATCAAGTTAAACAGTGTAGGAGAAAGCGGCGAACCCTGCGGTACGCCACAGACAGCTGGCCAAGAAGGTGATAAACTGCCTCCGGAGATGACTCGGTAGGTTCTGGTGGTCAGGAAGCCCTTCAACCAATTCAGTACATTACCACTGGTCCCAAAATAATCAAGGAGACGCAGTAGAGTAGTGTGGTTCACCATGTCAAAGGCACTTGACATGTCAAACTGCAGCAATAGAATGCTTTTCCCGACAGCTATCTCCCGCTTAAAGTTGAGAGTAGCGTGAAGAGCACCGTTTCTGTACTATGGAGAGGGCGGAAGCCTGACTGCGATTCATGGAAGATGTGGAACTTTTCCAGGTACTCAGTAAGTTGCTTATGCACCATGCTCTCCATCAGTTTCACAAACAATGGGATTGATGCTATTGGCCGGTATTTGGTGATGTCCTTGCTACTTTTCTTGGCGTCTTTTGGGATGGGGTGAGAAGAATGTTTCCAGAGGCTTCAGGGAAGATACCGCTACTAAGCATAAAGTTAAGATGCTGCGTCAGATCAGAGATGAAGCAGGGAAGAGCACATTTAAGTAGATAGTTTGGGCAAATATCCAATTTGCAATATTTACTGGAAAATCTGCATACTTCCCGTTTAACAGAGTCAGCTTGAAGAGGTGTAAAGAGTGAAAATGTGCGATCGGCTGGATACTCCCCCAGGCTAGGGTCTAGGCCGCTGAGAAAATCACTTATTCCGACATTGTTCTGTGGCAGAGAGCGCTGCAAGTTCATGACTTTGTCTTTAAAATAGTTCGCCAGATCTACCGCAGTTGGGGCACCTATACTACTAGTTGTAATCAGTGCGGTATCAGTCAGTTTGTGGACGTAAAAGTAGAGTTGTCTCAGGTCTGCATATCCGGGCCAATTTGGATTTGTCCTTTCTAGATTGCTAATAGTGTTCTTGTACTTCCTGTGAGACTGCTTCCATGCAAGGTAGTGCTGATCATCCTTTCTTTTTCGCCACGCTCTTTCTAGCCTTCGCGTATGGTCTTGAGTTCCTTGAGACCATCGTTAAACCATGGCGCTACTGTTTGCCGTTTTGGCTGTCTTAGCTCTGATCGGAGCAATGTGTCTAAAATGGTCCTTCATCGTTCGTTCCAGGCAGAAATGAAGTTTACTGAGTCCACCGGCTCAGGCCAGACAGTCTCGTAGATAGAATGGACCTACCACACGGTAAAAGGGCACTACTGCGGGACGTGCTGAAAGAGGCATCCCGCGGTAGTTTGGGCAGCAGTGCGCTACTTCTGCGGTAAAACACATTTTTAAATTTTTTCCGCAGGAGGCATGTCTAGGTGCAGAGAGTAGGTGTGTCTGTGCTAATTGGGTTGCACGGGCAATTACCCCTCGCAACCCAATTAGCGCAGAAGTAGAATGGGACCCCCATAATTTACAATAAATGTAGATAAAAAAAAAATCAAATGAACAATGAAAAAGCGAAGATACATACCTGTAGCAGGTATTCTCCGAGGACAGAAGGCTGATTGTTCTCACTGATGGGTCGACGTCCACGGCGGCCCCAACAGAATTTTTCAAAGCAAAAAAATCTCAAGGCTTTGAGAGAATCTTCTGGTGCGCATGCGCGGCCGTCTTCCCACCCATCACGCGAGAGTCCCGCTCGTTATATCCAAAAGCAGAATAAAGGAGAACAACTCCAAAGGGGAGGCGGGCGGGTTTGTAAGAACAATCAGCCTGCTGTCCTCGGAGAATACCTGCTACAGGTATGTATCTTCGCTTTCTCCGAGGACAAGCAGGCTGCTTGTTCTCACTGATGGGGTATCCCTAGCACCCAGGCTCACTCAAAACAACAAAAAAGGTCAATTGGGCCTCACAATGGCGAGGACATAACTGAGATTGACCTAAAGCAGAAACATCTAACTGAGAGTGCAGCCTGGAACAGAATAAAAATGGGCCTGCGGGGTAGAGTTGGATTCTAAACCCCAAACAGATTCTGCAGCACAGACTGCCCAAACCGACTGTTGCGTCGGGTATCCTGCTGAAGGCAGTAGTGAGATGTGAAGGTGTGGATTGATGACCACATCGCAGCCTTGCAAATCTCTTCTATAGTGGCTGACTTCAAGTGGGACACCGACGCTGCCATGGCTTTAACACTATGAGCCATGACATGACCCTCAAGAGTCAGCCCAGCTTGGGCATAAGTGAAGGAAATGCAATCTGCTAGCCAATTTGAAATGGTGTGCTTCCCGACTGTGACTCCCCTTCTGTTGGGATCAAAAGAAACAACAGTTGGGCGGACTGTCTGAAGGGGCTTGTCCGCTCCACATAAAAAGCCAATGCTCTCTTGCAGTCCAAGGTGTGCAACTGATGTTCAGCAGGGCGGGTATGAGGACGGGGAAAAAATGTTGGCAGTAAAATTGACTGGTTCAGATGGAACTCCGACACCACCTTCGGCAAGAACTTAGGGTGCGTGCAGAGGATTACTCTGTTGTGATGAAACTTGAGAAAAGGAGCATGCACTACCAAAGCTTGAAGCTCACTGACTCTACAAGCTGAAGTAACAGCCACCAAGAAAATGACCTTCCAAGTCAAGTACTTCAGATGGCAGGAATTCAGTGGCTCAAAAGGAGGCTTCATCAGCTGGGTGAGAACGACGTTGAGATCCCATGACACTGGTGGAGGTTTGACAGGGGGCTTTGACACAAGCAAACCTCTCATAAAATGAACAACTAAAGGCTGTCCAGAGATAGGATTACCCTCTACATGTTGATGATAAGCACTAATTGCACTAAGATGAACTCTTAAGGAGTTGGACTTGAGACCAGACTCTGACAAGTGTAGAAGGTATTCAAACAGGGTCTGTGTAGGACAAGAGCGAGGACATAGGGCCTTGCTATCACACCAGAAGGCAAACCTCCTCCATTTGAAAAAGTAGGCACCTCTTTGTGGAATCTTTCCTGGAAGCAAGCAAAACCAGGGAGACACCCTCAGAGAGACCCAAGGAAGCAAATTCTACGATCACAACATCCAGGCTGTGAGAGCCAGAGACCGGAGGTTGGGATGCAGAAGCACCCCTCTTCTGAGTGATGAGGGTTGGAAAACGTCCAATCTCCATGGTTCTTCGGAGGACAACTCCAGAAGAAGAGGGAACCAAATCTGACGTGGCCAGAAAGGAGCAATCAGAATCATGGTTCCGCAGTCCTGCCTGAGTTTCAGCAAAGTCTTCCCCACCAGAGGTATGGGAGAATATGCGTACAGAAGGCCCTCCCCCAAATGAAGGAGAAAGGCATCCAACGCTAGTCTGTTGTGGGCCTGAAGTCTGGAACAAACTGAGGGACCTTGTGATTGACCTGAGTGGCAAAAAGATCCACCGAGGGGGTGCCCCACTCTCAGAAGATCTTGCATACAAAGCCCGAGTTGAGAGACCACTCGTGAGGTTGCATTATCCTGCTCAATCTGTCAGCCAGACTGTTGTTTACGCCTGCCAGATAAGTGGCTTGGAGAAACATGCTGTAACGGCAAGCCCAAAGCCACATCCGGACGGCTTCCCTACACAGAGGGCGAGATCCGTTGCCCCCCTGCTTGTTGATGTAATACATAGCAACTTGATTGTCTGTCTGAATTTGGATAATTTGGTTGGACAGGTGCGAAGGTGGCGGACCTCACGCGTCACCTAGATAGGATTCTAGATAGTGCTGGGGAGGAGTCCGCTGTCTTGGTACATGTGGGAACCAACGACATAGGAAAATGTGGGAGAGAGGTTCTGGAAGCCAAATTTAGGCTCTTAGGTAGAAAGATCAAATCCAGATCCTCTAGGGTAGCATTTTCTGAAATGCTACCTGTTCCACGCGCAGGGCCCAAGAGACAGGCAGAGCTCCGGAGTCTCAATGCGTGGATGAGACGATGGTGCAGGGAGGAGGCTTTAGATTTGTTAGGAACTGGGCAACATTCTGGGGAAAGGGGGAGCCTATTCCAAAAGGATGGGCTCCACCTTAACCAGGGTGGGACCAGGCTTGCTGGCGTCGGCATTTAAAAAGGAGATAGAGCAGCTTTTAAACTAGAAATGGGGGGGAAGGCCAACAGTCGCTCAAAAGCGCATGTTCGGGAAAAGGTATCTTGCAAAGATACCTCACAAACAGGGAAGAAAGGGATTCTGGATAGTGAGGTTGCACAACAGACCGTGGTAGGCCAGGTGCTCTTAAATACAACTAAAGATCAGACAAAAGATGGCAAATCAATAGTGTCAGGAACTAAGCATCATGCAAATAGGAACAACAAACATACTCTGAAATGTCTATAGGCAAATGCTAGGAGTCTAAGAAATAAGATGGGAGAGTTGGAATATATTGCACTAAATGAAAAATTGGATATAATAGGCATTACTGAGACCTGGTGGAAGGAGGATAACCAGTGGGACATTGTCATACCGGGCTACAAAGTATATCGTAGTGATAGGGTGGACCGGACTGGTGGAGGGGTAGCATTGTATATTAACGAGAGCCTTGACTCAGATAGATTACAAATTCAGCAGGACACAAATCATACCTTTGAATCACTGTGGGTTGAAATTCCATGTATAAAAGGGAAAAAAACGGTGATAGGAGTGTACTACCGTCCGCCTCGCCAGGATGAGCAGGTAGACGCAGAAATGATAAAAGAAATCAGGGACGCGAACAAATGGGCAATGTGATAATAATGGGTGACTTCAATTATCCAAATATAGACTGGGTAAATGTAACATCGGGACACGCTACAGAGTATTTTTTCACGGAGAGAGTAGTGGATGCTTGGAATGCCCTCCCGCGGGAGGTGGTGGAAATGAAAACGGTAACGGAATTCAAACATGCGTGGGATAGCATAAAGGAATCCTGTGCCGAAGGAATGGATCCTCAGGAGCTTAGTCAAGATCGGGAGGCGGGGCTGGTGGTTGGGAGGCGGGGATAGGGCTGGGCAGATTTATACGGTCTGTACCAGAGCCGGTGGTGGGAAGCGGGACTGGTGGTTGGGAGGCGGGGATAGTGCTGGACAGACTTGTACGGTCTGTGCCAGAGCCGGTGGTTGGGAGGCAGGGCTGGTGGTGGGGAGGTGAGGATAGTGCTGGGCAGACTTATACGGTCTGTGCCTGTGCAGAGCCGGTGATTGGGAGGTGGGGCTGGTGGTTGGGAGGCGGGGATAGTGCGGGGCAGACTTATACGGTCTGTGCCCTGAAGAGCACCTGTACAAATCAAAGTAGGGTATACACAAAAAGCAGCAAATATGAGTTATCTTGTTGGGCAGACTGGATGGACCGTGCAGGTCTTTTTCTGCCGTCATCTACTATGTTACTATGTTACTATGTTAGAGGTACAATTCCTTGATGAAATCAAGGACAGCTTTATGGAGGAGCTGGTGCAGGAGCCGACGAGAGAAGGAAAAATTCTAGACTTGGTCCTTAGTGGAGCGCATGATCTGGTGAGGGACGTTATGGTACTGGGGCCGCTTGATAACAGTGATCATAATATGATCAGTTTTGATATCGACCTTGAAGTAACTGTACACAGAAAGTCAAATACGTTAGCGTTTAACTTAAAAAAGTAGACTATGATAAAATGAGAAGAACGGTTTAAAAAAAAACTTAGGGGGGCAACTGAGAGGGTAAAAACTGTACAACAGGCGTGGACGCTGTTCAAAAATACCGTCCTGGAGGCCCAGGCCATACATATTCCGCGAATTAGAAAAGAAAGACGGAAGTCCAAAAGACAGCCGGCCTGGTTGAAAAGTGAGGTGAAGGAAGCTATTAGGGCTAAAAGAAACGCCTTCAGAAAATGGAAGAAGGAACCATCTGAAAATAACAAGAAGCAGCATAAGGAGTGTCAAGCAAATGCAAGGCGCAGATAAAGAAGGCCAAGAGGGATTACGAAAAAAAGATAGCATTAGAGGCAAAAAAACATAGTAAATTTTTTTTTCGGCATATTAAAAGCAGGAAGCCGGCAAAAGAATCGGTTGGGCTGCTGGATGACCGAGGGGTAAAAGGGCGATCAGGAAGACAAAGACGTAGCGGAGAGACTGAATGAATTCTTTGCTTCGGTCTTCACTGAGGAGATTTGGGTGGGATACCGGTGTCGGAAATGGTATTTCAAGTGGACGAGTCGGAGAAACTTACTGACTTCACAGTAAACCTGGAGGGACGTAATGGGGCAGTTCAGCAAACTGAAGAGTAGCAATCTCCTGGACCGGATGGTATTCATCCTAGAGTACTAATAGAACTGAAAAATGAGCTTGTGGAGCTACTGCTAGTGATATGCAACTTATCTTTAAAATCGAGCGTGGTACCGGAAGATTGGAGGGTGGCCAATGTAACGCCGATTTTTTAAAAAGGCTCCAGGGGAGATCCGGGAAATTATAGACCGGTGAGTCTGACGTCGGTGCCGGGGAAAATGGTAGAGACTATTATTAAAAACAAAATTACAGAGCACATCCAAGGACATGGATTACTGAGACCGAGTCAGCACGGCTTTTGTGTGGGGAAATCTTGCCTGACCAATTTACTTCAATTCTTTGAAGGAGTAAAACAAACATGTGGACAAAGGGGAACCAGTTGATATTGCGTATCTGGATTTTCAAAAGGCGTTTGACAAGGTACCTCATGAAAGGCTACAGAAGAAATTGGAGGGTCATGGATAGGAGGAAATGTCCTATTGTGGATTAAAATCTGGTTGAAGGATAGGAAACAGAGAGTGGGTCTTAAATGGGCAGTATTCACAATGGAGAAGGGTAGTTAGTGGGGTTCCTCAGGGGTCTGTGCTAGGACCGCTGCTTTTTAATATATTTATAAATGATTTAGAGATGGGAGTACTAGCGAGGTAATTAAATTTGCTGATGACACAAAGTTATTCAAGTTGTTAAATCGCGACAGGATTGTGAAAAATTACAAGAGGACCTTACGAGACTGGGAGACTGGGCGGCTAAATAGCAGATGACGTTAATGTGAGCAAGTGCAAGGTGATGCATGTGGGAAAAAGAACCCGAATTATAGCTACGTCATGCAAGGTTCCCCGTTAGGAGTTACGGACCAAGAAAGGGATCTGGGTGTCGTCGTCGATAATACACTGAAACCTTCTGCTCAGTGTGCTGCTGCGGCTAGGAAGCGAATAGAATGTTGGGTATTATTAGGAAAGGTATGGAAAACAGGTGCGAGGATGTTATAATGCCGTTGTATCGCTCCATGGTGCGACCGCACCTTGAGTATTGTGTTCAATTCTGGTCGCCGCATCTCAAGAAAGATATAGTAGAATTGGAAAAGGTGCAGCAAAGGGCGACTAAAATGATAGCGGGGATGGGACGACTTCCCTATGAAGAAAGATTAAAGAGGCTAGGGCTATTCAGCTTGAAGAAGAGACGGCTGAGGGGAGACATGCTAGAGGTATATAAAATAATGAGTGGAGTGGAGTGGAGCAGGTGGATGTGAAGCGTCTGTTCACGCTTTCCAAAAATACTAGGACTAGGGGGCATGCGATGAAACTACATTGTAGTAAATTTAAAACAAATCGGAGAAATTTTTTTTCACCCAACGTATAATTAAACTCTGGAATTCGTTGCCGGAGAAAGTGGTGAAGGCGGTTAGCTTAGCAGAGTTTAAAAAGGGGTTGGACGGTTTCCTAAAGGACAAGTCCATAAACCGCTACTAAATGGACTTGGGAAAAATCCACAATTCCAGGAATAACATGTATAGAATGTTTGTACGTTTGGGAAGCTTGCCAGGTGCCCTTGGCCTGGATTGGCCATTGTTGTGGACAGGATGCTGGGCTCGATGGACCCTTGGTCTTTTCCCAGTATGGCATTACTTATGTACTTATGCTTAAATCATTTTTATTGATGACAGTCAGAGCATATACATTTCTGTTTCCTTATAATGACTTCCATCATCAGTTCCATTATTATTCCCTTCCCACCCTCTCCCCCCCCCCCCCCCCCCCCCCCCCCCCCCCTTCCTTCCCTTTATTCCAAACTATCTCCTACATACAAGGTTAACTATTAGCTAATAATTTGGCTACATATTCAACAGTTGGCTTCGTGCAGCCGGGGGTAAAGTCTTCAGGAATGGGGTCCATCTTGTCAAGAATTGATCAAGTTCTTGGCTTGGTCGGTCTTTACAGTTTAATCTCTCCATTCTTAGAAGGAAAATCATCTGGACGCGCCACATTTGGATCTGAGGCCCCCTCGCTTCTAGCCAATCCACAAGAATGGCCTTTTTGCCACCATCACTGCCTGTTTCACAAAGTCCGTGTATCCTTTGGGTTTTGATGTACCCAGCTCTAGCTTTCCAAACAACATCAAGGGGGTGCTTATCCATGTTGCGTCCCATGTTCTCCAAGTATGTTCTACAATGGCCAACCAGAACTTTTGAACTTTCGGGCAACTCCAAAACATGTGGCCCAGTGTTGCTCCTTCCCCTCCACATTTTGGGCATGCTCCATCCGGGGATAAGCCCATGTGGAATGCTCTGCGGGGAGGAACATGGAGCCGTGCCGGAAACTTATATTGGAGTTCCCAATATGCTGTCCAAGGGGTCGTACTTCGGATCGTCAACACATGAGACTTAAACACACTTGCTGATATTGGAGTTGATAAGTCTCCACTCCAAACCTTGGCTTGTTTAGCATAGTCCATTTCCAGCTTAGTGTCCTTGATGTGTCTGTGGTGGAATGATTGGGGTACCTTCTGTTGTGAGTTCAAAGACAGAGCTGAAGCCAGTTCCTCCTGGGCATCTTCTGTCAATGGTAAGCTCCTCACATAATGCTTTAACTGCCAATAGTGAAAGTGATCTCTGGATCCAAAGAGTTGCGCTTCTTTTAAGTCAGTAAAAGTTTTCAATCTCCCTTCTTCGGTAATGATATTCAACAACTATATTACTCCTTTAGCCTTCCATTTTCCAAAGATTTCGTGTAGATCGCCCGGAGGGAACGCCGGGTTTCCACGCAGCAGCAAGAAGGGAGTGACTCTAGGAGAGAAGTGGTGCAGTTTGCAGATCTATGTCCATGCTTTCTGTAGGGTGGGTAAAATGTGTAACGTCATCAGCGTTGGTATTGGCGTGCATTTCAACCCGTGCAAGTAGCTACTGAAATGGTAGTTTTTAAAGAGGTTCAACTCAATTTGTGTTGCGGAGAAATCCGTCGTGCCTCGGAACCAGTCATTTAGATGTCTCATAGCACATGCTATTGATAGTGTTCTAATGTTCATTAAACCCAAGCCGCCATATTCCGTTGGCGTGCACACCATGTCCAACACTAGTCTCGACCTCTTTCCCTTCCATATGAATTTTTGAAGTGCAGCGTTCAGCTTTTGTTCATCTGCTCTACTGAGATATAGGGGTAACATCTGAAATCTATAGAGCCAACAAGGTGCTATCATCATGTTACACATTGCTATACGCCCCAACAGCGAAAGTGGTAGCCCCTGCCATTGTTTCAATTTTGTTATGGTCTCCCTTAACCAAGGGGTGTATGTTACGCTCATAGAGTTTCGTTAAGTCTTGTGGGATTTGCACTCCTAAGTACTTAACCTCCTCCACTCCCTGTAGGTTAAATTCCCTTTCCCCCCCCCCCCCCTTCTACCTGCCTCGAAGGGTATAGTTGCATAATGCTGGATTTTTGAATGTTTATCTTAAATCCAGATAACACTCCAAATTGAGAAATTTCCTGAATTAGTGTTTTAACTGATGTGTTGGGCTGCTCTGTCACTATCAGCAGATCGTCTGCAAATGCCATTGCTTTAAGCTTTTCTCCTCCTATCTCCACTCCCACTATTGATTCCTTCTTAGCTAATGTCCTTAAAAGGGGTTCTATGGCCAGGAGGAACAATGCTGGGGAGAGGGGGCACCCTTGTCTAGTCCCTCTCTTTATGGGAAATTGCCTAGTTCGTTCTCCATTCACTAGCACCGCAGCTCTGGGATTAGAGTAAAGTGCCATGATCGCCTGAAGAGCCCATCCCTCCAAGCCCGTGTAGCGTACTACTTCAAATAAATATCCCCAGTCGATGCTATCAAATGCTTTCTCTGCGTCTAGGCTGATCAGCACTGATTTTATCTTCTCTTGTTGGCAATGTCCCATTGTTAGTAATACTTGCCGCACATTCACTACCGACTGACGATTCCTAACAAACCCAACCTGCTCCAGGCCTATCAAACTTGGGAGGTGTTGGTGCAACCTATTTGAGATCAATTTGGCCAAGATTTTTACTTCAACATTGATCAATGATATCGGCCAATACGATTCTGCTTGCATTTCTACTTTTCCAGGTTTTAAGATCAGTGAAATCAGAGCTTCATTTGTGTGTGGGGGGAAGCTTCGTTTTTCCACTACTTCCTCAAAGTAGTCTAGGAGGGCCGCTATTGCCGTGGGCCCTAGGATTTTATAGAATTCACTCGAAAAGCCATCTGGGCCTGGTGCAGAGTGGTTAGGCAATGAGTTAATAATTTCTTGTAACTCTTTTCCTGAAATGGGGCTGTTTATGGACTCTACGACCTCACTAGGGAATTGGGTCATGCCAGCCTGTCTCAGATATTCTTGTATTCCTACCTGGCTCGGCGTCTGTCTTGCTTCATATAGGGAGCTAAAGAATTCCTCCAAAACCCGGGCTACTTTCTCTTTTCATGTTGGAGCTTCCCTTTCTGGTCTTTTATTGCTGTTATCACCCGACTACCCCCCTGGTGTTTGACTAATCTACCAAATTGTTGGAGCTTATATTTCCTAACTATTAATGCTCTAGTCGCTCTCTCATGTAGTAATGAGTTTAATGCTATTTGTGCTGTTTGCATTTGCTCTTTGAGATACTTTTTGGGGGAGTGTAAGAATCTTCTTTTTGCTTTTTGGAATTTCTGCTCTAAATTGATGATGGCCCAGGACAGCCTTCTTTCTCTCTTAGCCGTGAAGGCAATTATATCCCCCCTTATCACCGCTGGCCAGAATACAAATGGGCAATCTTTGAAGGTTGCATTGTTTTCTGAATAGTCTGCCCATCTACTTTGGATATAACTCTTGAATTCTGTGTTGGCTGATAGATAAGATGGGAATCGCCATCCCCTGGTTCCCCGTTCGGCCCCTGGAACCCGCATATCTACCCAGACCATCGCATGGTCCGATATTTCTTCAGGGCCTATCTCCGCTGAGCACACCTGGGAGAAGATCTTCTTATCCACTAATACATAGTCTATCCTGGAAAAGGTTCCGTGTGCTCTAGACATATGAGTAAACTCCCTCCTTTCTGGATTTAGTGTCCTCCATGCATCTACGACTAACAGGGATTGCATGAATTGATTTAAAGCTCTTTTGCTTTGCCCTCCTCATGTTGCTCGCCTGGGTATTGAACAGTCTAACCTAGGGTTTGCCACCAAATTGAAGTCACCTAAGATAATTAACGGTAGGGATCTATAGAGGAGGCAAGACTGCACTATTTTATCATAGAATGATCTCTCATATAAATTCAGGCCATACATCCCTACTACCAGGTACTCTTTGTGATGGAGCTATAAATGTACCATTACATACCTTCCCTGGGGGTCACTTTCTATTAGTTGGGTTTTGGCCACTATTCCTTTACGGGTTAATATGGCTACTCCTCTTTTCCTCCCCTCAGCCGATGACGCATGTACCTCTCCCACCCAGGTTCGTTTTAACTTTTGATGTTCGTCTGGTGCTAATCTAGTTTCCTGTAGACATATCACGTCCGCTTTGTGTCTATTAAGTGCAGCTAATATTTTTGCCCTTTTAATTGGACTGGAGACCCCTCCCACGTTCCAGGTCAGGAACCTTATGGAATTAGCTTTCATGGTCAATGGAGGTCCTAATATAGTTTATGCATTGACTTTCCCCCTTTAATGCCCGTGGTGCCCAGCTCACCCGGACTTCTTGATTTTGCTCCTGTCCTCTTTCCCCATAGGGCTGCCTGTTCCAATTGGCCTGTAACATGTATATGGGTCCCCATCTTGGGTTGTCACCTCCCCGGCTATTCCTCTGACGTAGCCTAATCCCTTGTATGTTCCTTTTAGAATTCTCATTGCTCTTTTGCCCCCCCCCCCCACGCCCCTCCTTCAGCCCTCCCCCCCTCTTCCCTCTTATCCCTTACTCTTAGCCCCACACTCTCTATCCGAACGCCGGGTAGAAGAATAAAGGTCTAATGATGGTGGTACTCCCCCCTCTCACCTTGGCTATATTTGCTACTATAACATTTGCGCTTAAGATTATAACATAACAATAACTCACAACATGCTCAAATATGAACTTTAACCATTACTTTGCATTTGTCCTTTGCTGTCCAGGAAGCTGTTTAGTATACCAGCTGCTCCTTCCTCCAATTTCAAGAGGTCTGTTCCTCATTTTGCTTTATCTGATATCTGAAATTTGTAATTCCATCAGGTGTTCTCTGTGGTTAGCGTGGTCTCCTGGTTCAGAGCAACTTGCGCCTCTGATGGCGTTGTGAAGGTCTTCCATGTCCCATTCATTTGGATTTTCAACTGTGCTGGATACAGTAATTTGAAACGCTGTTTCCTGGCCACCAATCTCTGGCATATAGGGCTGAAGGCCTTCCTTCTTTCCTGCACCACCAGGGAGTAGTCTTGAAATATCTTGATATGCTCTCCTTCCAGCGTTAAAGTGTCCCATTTGGAGCGGGCCCCCCTCAGAATCTCTTCCTTGTGTATAAAGTTGTGGATTTTTATGAGCACTGCTCTTGGTCTGGTAGTCGCTGGATTCTTCCTTCCCACTCAATGGGCCCTTTCTAAACATAACGGCCCTGCGCTATCAGATAGCGCAAATTCTGATTTCAACCAGCGTTCAAGCTGTGTGGGCAAGGTCCGATCAGGTATCGATTCCAGCACTCCGATTAATCGGAGGTTCGACCTTCTGGACCTGTTCTCGAGGTCGTCAACTTGATGGCGAAGGGCCTGGAGCTCTTGCTGCGTTTCTTTGAAGGCCGCTTCTCTGTGGGTTTCCGTATCTTCGATCTCTGATACGCGAACCTCTAGGTCTCCCGTTCGGCGAGTCGTGTCATTCAGAAGGGATTCCATTCCTGCCAGCTGATTTGTTAATTTGTGTAGTTCTGGCTCCAGCGCCTGTTTTACCACCTCTGTCAGCTGTGAAAGTTGCTCTGCAGTGAAGTTAGAGCTGATTTCCTGTTTCGTACTCGCCGCCATCTTTGGTGTCGTCTGTGCTCTGGCCTTCTCGCCTTCTCTTTTTATCGTTGCCTGACATCGCCTTGGTTTCTCTGGTTACAAATAAGTCCATAGCCCCTAGGGAAGTAGCGATTCCTACTGTGAGTAATTTCGCTAATTTTCAGCACGATTTTTAAGCGTTGGGGGGAGATTAACCCGGAGAGACCCAGAAACGTGTCTTTGTCTCTCAATCCATCACGTGACCTCCCTCTTACTTATGTACTTATGAATGATCTCTGAAAGCCTTTAGAGCGTTCCAGACCGCTCGCAACCCCAGGAGATTGATCTGATGACCTTTTTCCTGGAGGGACCAAACTCCTTGAGTGTGAAGCCCATCGACATGAGCTCCCCACCCCTGGAGGGAAGCATCCGCTGTCAGCACTTTTTGTGGCTGAGGAATTTGGAAAGGACGTCCCAAGGTCAAATTGCCCACCACTGAAGGGAATTTTGAAAATCGGTGGACAGCTGGATTGCATCCTCTAGATCTCCTGCACCTTGATACCACTGAGAAGCTAGGGTCCATTGAGCTGATCTCATGTGAAGACGGGCCATGGGTGTCACATGGACTGTGGAGGCCATATGGCCTAGAAGTCTCAACATCTGCCAAGCTGTGATCTGCTGAGACGCCCTGGCCATGGAAACTAGAGACAGAAGATTGTCTGCTCTCGCTTCTGGAAGATAGGCACAAGAAGTCTGAGAGTCCAGCAGAGCTCCTATAAATTCCAGTTTCTGAACAGGGAAAAGATGGGACTTGGGGTAATTTATTACAAACCCGAGTAGCTCCAGCAGTTGAATAGTCATGTGCATGGACTGCAGAGCTCCTGCCTCTGAGGTGTTCCTCACCAGCCAATCATCGAGATAAGGGAACACATGCACTCCCAGTCTGCATAGCGACGCTGCAACTACTGCCAGGCATTTTGTAAAGACCAAAGGGCAGCACACAATACTGGAAGTGCTGCACTCCCAGACGGAATCGAAGATACCTCCTGTGAGCTGGAAGTATCGGGATGTGTGTATAAGCATCCTTTAAGTCCAGAGAGCATAGCCAATCATTTCCTGAATCATGGGAAGAAGGGTGCCCAGGGAAACCATCCTGAACTTTTGTGGGACTAGGAATTTGTTCAGGGCCCTTAGGTCTAGGATGGGACGCATCCCCCGTTTTCTTTTGCACATAAGTACATAAGTACATAAGTAGTGCCATACTGGGAAAGACCAAAGGTCCATCTAGCCCAACATCCTGTCACCGACAGTGGCCAATCCAGGTCAAGGGCACCTGGCACGCACAAGAAAGTACCTGGAATAGAATCCCAGCCCTTCTTGCCCTGGTGGAACGGCCTCTGCAAGTACCTGTCTGTGCTGGAAGCTGAAGGATTGAGCTCCCGGTGGGCAATTTGGAGGTTTGGATATCAAATTGAGAGAGTATCCTAACCGGACTATTTGAAGGACCCACCGATCGGAGGTTATGAGAGGCCACCTTTGGTGAAAACATTTTAACCTCCCTCTGACTGGTAAGCCGTCCGGCACGGACACTTTTACAGCAGCTATGCTCAACTGGAGCCAGTCAAAAGCCCGTCCCTTGCTTTTGCTGGGGAGCTGCAAGGGCCTGCCTTGGCGCACGCTGTTGACGAGAACGAGCGCGTTGGGGATGAGCCTGAGAAGGCTGTCGAGAAGGAGGATTGTACCTACGCTTGTTATAAGCATAGGGAGCATTCTTCCTTCCCCGGAAAAGTCGTCTACCTGATGAGGTAGTAGGAGAAGGCGCCCGGCAGGAGAGATTGTCCATAGCGGTTTCCCGCTGAGTGATCTGATCAACCACTTGTTCGACTTTCTCACCAAAAATATTATCCCCCCCGGCAAGGAACATCCGCAATCAGCTGCTGGACTCAATTGTCCAGGTCAGAGGCATGCAGCCATGAGAGTCTGCGCATCGCTATACCTTGGGCAGTGGTTCTAGATGCAACATCACAAGAATCATAAGTACCCCTGGACAGGAATTTATGACATGCCTTCTGCTGCCTGACCACCTCCTGAAAAGGCTTGGCCTGCTCCGGAGGGAGCTTATCAACCAAGTCCGCCAGTTGCTTCACCGTGTTCCTCAAGTGAATGCTCATGTAGAGCTGGTAAGATTGAATTTTGGCCACGAGCATAGAGGCCTGATACGCCTTTCTCCCAAAAGAGTCCAGGGTTCTAGATTCTCTCCCTGGGGGGCGCCGAGGCAAAGTCTCTAGAACTCCTGGCTCTCTTGAGAGCGGAATCCACAACCATAGAGTCGTGAGGTAACTGCGACTTCATCAGCTCAGGTTCTCAGGTTCTCCGTGAATCTAATATTGGGATTCAGCTTTCTTGGGAATGGTGGGATTACTTAGCGGTTTCATCAAGATCCGCATAAGTGTCTCCTTGAGCACATTATGCGAAGGAACCGTGGATGACTCCTTAGGTGGTGAAGGATAGTCAAGGACCTCAAGCATCTCAGTCCTGGGCTCATCCTCAGATACCACAGGGAAGGGAATAGCCACAGACATTTCCCAGACAAATGAAGAGAAAGAAAGACTCTCCGGGGGAGAAAGCTTTCTTTCTGGAGAAGGAGTAGGATCAGAGGGAAGACCACAAGACTCCTCAGAAGAGAAATACCTGGGATCTTGCCCTTCATCCCACGAGGCATCCTCATCAGTATCGGACAAGAGTTCCTTAACTGCAGTCCGAAACCGGGCCCATCTCGACGCCGAGGAACCATGTCCTCGCTGGTGATGTCGAGAAGTTGACTCCCATGCCGGCGGCGATGAAGCTTCCTCCAGCAATGTCGATGGGGAGTCGACCTAGTTGGCAGCCGACGCCGATGCTGCAGGTGGCACCGTGGTCAGAGACCTCACCACAGGCGGACAACTAGCTGCCGCTTCCATCGATGGTACAGAGGGTGCAAGCACCCCCCCCCCCCCCCCCCGGTACCGGAGCAGACTGATGCAGCAACTCTTCCAGAAGACCTGGAAGAATGGATCAGATGCGCTGAGAAAAGAAAGAGTTCTCTGAAAACTTCTACATTTTAAACCTTTCACAGAAAGGACTTAACAAGGATCTGGGGTTCCTAGCCCATTATAAACCATAAAGCTGTATGTCTCTGTTGATCACCCCACCCCTCACCTATCCACACCTATCCTGTTAGAATATCAATGATATGCTTTGATGTCCCCATGCATACCTCCTACCCACCCCCATCCTCCCACCCTGTCAGACTGTCATAGTAATGCTTGAATGTTTTCACTTATATACACTGTCAGCTAGCACATTTGCTTATTTCCGATCTGACGAAGAAGGGCAACCTTCGAAAGCTAATCAAGAAATGTATTAAGTTATGTCCAATAAAAAAGAGAGCTAGCAACTCCTAGAGCTAGTCTCGTGGTGCTACTGCTAGGGGGTCAAGCTGCCATATAAAGGACTTTTTGCCCTCATCTGGCAGCTTGACTCCCTAGTAGTAATACTGTATGACTACCACTAGGGGTCTCTGTCATAACTGCATCTCATCCAGTTAAATGACGTGGAGGGGCATAATCAAACGGGGCGCCGAAGTTTTCATGAGGGCATCCTCGCAGGACGGCCCCGTAAAGGGGTGGGGCAACCCGTATTATCAAAACAAGATGGGTGTTCATCTTTCGTTTCGATAATACGGTCGGGGACGGCCAAATCATGAAATTTAGGTCAACCTTAGAGATGTTTGTCCCTGGTTTTCGGTGATAATAGAAAACGAGGATGCCCCTCTCAAAAATGACCAAATCCAGGCCATTTGGTCATGGGAGGAGCCAGCATTCGTAGTGCACTGGTTCCCCTGACATGCCAGGCACCTTTTTGATGCTTGGCCGTGAAAAATAATGGACCAAGTAAAGTCGTCCAAGTGCTCGTCAGGGACGCCCTTCTTTTTTCCATTATCAGCCAAGGACGCCCATCTCCTAATCATGCCCCAGTCCCGCCTTCGCTACACTGCCGACACCCCCCCGTGAACTTTGGTCGTCCCCGCGACGGAAAGCAGTTGAGGGCGCCCAAAATCGGCTTTCGATTATGCCGATTTGGGCAACCTTGCGAGAAGGACGCCCATCTCCCGATTTGTGTTGGAAGATGGGCGCCCTTCTCTTTCGAAAATTCCCCTGATAGTAAGCCTAAGTCTCTAAAGGAACTTCAGGTCTCCAAGAAAAACAATGGTGAAATCTACGGAGGAGCTCCGACACGTGGCCATGGTCCGCTGGGCAGGAACTGGAACAGGAATCAGGACTTGAACTCAGAGCAGACTCCGGCGCTTGGCTGGAACTCAGAGCAGGCTCAGGCACTTGGCTGGAACTCAGGGCAGGCTCGGGCACATCTTGGCTGGAGCTCCGGGCAGGCTTAGAAGCTTGGATGGAACTCAGGGCAGGCTCAGAAGCTTGACTGGAACTCAGAGCAGACTCCGGCGCTTGGCTGGAACTCAGAGCAGGCTCAGGAACATCTTGGCTGGAACTCAGGGCAGGCTCGGGCACGTCTTGGCTGGAGCTCCGGGCAGGCTTAGAAGCTTGGCTGGAACTCAGGGCAGGCTCAGAAGCTTGACTGGAACTCAGAGCAGACTCCGGCGCTTGGCTGGAACTCAGAGCAGGCTCAGGAACATCTCGGCTGGAACTCAGGACAGGCTCCGAAGCTTGACTGGAACTCAGAGCAGACTCAGGCTCATCATCTTGGCTGGCACTGGAACTCAGCAAAGGCTCAGCTAGAAGTGCCACTTGAACAGGAACCGAAGGCTCAGTTAGAAGCGCCACTCGAACTGGACTCAGAGGCTTAACTGTAAGCATCACTTGGACTGGCATTGGAGGCTCGGTTTGAAGTGTGACTCGGACTGGACTCCAAGGCTTGAGTGGAAGCATCACTTGACCGAGGATTGGAGGCTCTGTTCGAAGCGCCACCCGAACTGGAATTGGAGGCTCGGTCAGAAGCGTCACTCGGACTGGACTCTGAGGCTTGAGTGGGAGCGCCACTTGACCTGGAATTGTAGGCTCGGTTAGAAGCGTCCCATGGACTGGACTCCGAGGCTTGAGTGGGAGCGCCACTTGAACAGGACTCAGGGCTTGCCTGGAACTGGAACTCAGCATGGACTCAGAGGCTTGGCCGAGGCTGGAACTTGACTTGAACTCCGGAGCAATTCGGCTGAGAGCATCCCTCAGGATGGACTGATTGTACGCCTGGACCTCGGGAATCGCAAGATGCTTTCTTTCAATGGCAGCTTCCCGAGTATCCCGCAGAACGGGGTCGAAGAGAAGCAGGTGGCGATATTTCCAAAGCGGGGTCCTAGGATCAATGGCCAAAACAGGGTTTTCCACGAGCCCAAGCTGCCTGATACGCTTCCTCTCTGCTGAACTTCAGGCAGTTTCTTCATGAGTGGATCAGCCAAAAGTTTCCCACGATATTCCTCCAGAGTCATGAAAAGATCAGGAACAATAATAGAGCCAGAATCGAACTTAACCAGGGAAACAAGGGCAGATGTTCTAGGCCGGAGGCCTAGCAGATAGGGTGATCCTGCCGAGCTCATGGCCTTTGCATTCTGTCACGTTCACTAAACAGGAACTGGGTTTGTGAGCCCTTGGGCCACTGCCGAGGAGCAGCAGTGGCAGGCAAAACCACCCCACACCAGAAGCAAGGCAGAACAGACGTACCGGTAAATCCAGGCTAGGTCTCTGGCAGTCAGCCAGCAAGCAGAAGACAGGTCCAGGCAAAGGTTCAAAACGCAGGCAGCAAGCAAAAGAATAGTCCAGTAACACTCTGGGTCTAGGCAGGCGGCAAGCAGAAGGATATTCCAGTGACACTCCGGGTCTAGGCAGGCGGCAAGCAGAATAGTCCAGTAACAGGCAGGGTTCAAAAGGCAAGAAACCAGCAAACACAGCATCAGGATCAGACAAAGTCTCTCAGGCAGAAGTGCACCAGCACCCACATACCAGGGCCTAAGACGCAATGCAAAGGCAAAGGACTGCAGTCTCTAGGTGATTAATAAAGCCCATCCACACCTGAGACGCAGCTGCAGCAAATCTAAATAACTATGGAGGCTGTTCCCACAGGAGATCTCTAAGGACCAAATATGGGCTTCCTTCCTGTCCTCGTTACTCCAAGATGGCTTCCTATGATATGATCTATCCAAGGTGGCTGTACCTCTTGAGCTATCCAAGATGGCTACCACTCTTGAGCCATCCAGGATGGCTGCCGCCCTTGAGCCAACCCAGCTGACGGCTGCCAGAGAAAGGAAACTGAAACAGATCTTCCCAAAGACAGAACTACTCCAGAAAGTATAGGCAGAAGCCAGCTCAGAAGCGGACCCCCAGACATCAAGTAGAGGCTGTGAGGGGTCACGACCACAGACGTGACAGAGGGTCTTCTACTTAGGCACACTCATGTTTTTGGTGCGCGCTAAAATTGTGGGCGCGCTAAGCATTAGAGATGCCAATGCATTCCTATGGGTGTCTCTAATGTTTAGCGCGTGGTTAGCACATGCTACCTCAGAATGTGCTAAATTAGTAATTATGCACAGTAATGGTTAAAAATTTGATATACCGCTTAACATTTTATAGACCCAAGTGGTTCACAATAATAAAATACAAAATCACATAAGAACTCCAAGGATATGCATTTGTTAGCACACGTTTTTTTTAATACATCTCAATATTTAGTGTATGAAAAATCAATATAATGTGATTTACTACTACTACTACTTAACATTTCTAGAGCGCTACAAGGGTTACGCAGCGCTGTACAAATTAACAAAGAAGGACGGTCCCTGCTCAAAGAAGCTTACAATCTAATGGACGAAATGTCAAGTTGGGGCAGTCTAGATTTCCTGAGTAGAGGTGTAGTGGTTAGGTGCCGAAGGCGACATTGAAGAGGTGGGCTTTGAGCAATGATTTGAAGATGGGCAGGGAGGGGGCCTGGCATATGGGCTCAGGGAGTTTGTTCCAAGCATGGGGTGAGGCGAGGCAGAAAGGGAGGAGCCTGGAGTTGGCAGTGGTAGAGAAGGGTACTGAAAGGAGGGATCTGTCTTGAGAGCGGAGGTTACGGGTAGGAACATAAGGGGAGATGAGGGTAGAGAGGTAAGGAGGGGCTGCAGATCGAGTGCATTTGTAGGTTAGTAGGAGAAGCTTGAACTGTATGCGGTACAGATAAATTTGAGTTGTGCACTTTACAAGTTGTAATGGGGCTCATTTTCAAAACAGAAAAACATCCAAAAAGCAGCACAAAGCAGCAGATGGACTTTTTTTTTGCTAAAATGTCCAAATCGCTAATTTCAACACCCATTTTTAAGATGTTTTTCTATTCAGTTCATATGCAGTGTGTCAAAATCACAAGAGAGCATATTGGGGGAATGTTGGGGTGAGATTTGAGTGTTCCCTAAACTTGGACGTTTTTCTGCCATAATGGAACAAAGCAAAAACGCCCAGGGCTAAACGTTCGACATTTTGTTCTTGACCTGTTTCAATCACAAGTCACAAAAAGGTGCCCTAAATGACCACTGGAGGGATTAAGGCATGACTCCCCTTACTCCCAGTGGTCACAGACACCCTTGCACCCCCCAAAGATGTGAAAGAAACAGTACATACCAACTGAAAGCTTCAGAGGTTATGGCCAAGCCTATCAGAACAGTAAGCAGGTCCCTGGAGTAGCCTAGTAGGTGGTGCAGTGCACTGTAGAGAAGTGGACCCAGGCCCATATCCCAACTGGTACACTGGTGGTGGAAAGTATGAGCTGTCCAAAACCCACCAAAAACATACTGTACCCATATATAAGTGAGACCTGCAGCCATAACAGCTATTGTAATGGTGTACTAGTTCGGTACAGTAGGTTTTTGGTAGGTAATGAAGGGCTGACCATACAATATATGTGAAGTCCACTGCAGTGCCCCCTAGGGTGCCCCACTGCTCTGCTGGGATGTCTGTGTGTCCAAGTCTACTACAAATGCTGGTCCCCCATACATCTCAATGGCTTGTTTTTGTACATTTTTCCTTTGGACATTCTTTTTTTTTTCCGAAAAAGGTCCAAAAAGATAGATGTACTGAGCAAAAAACATCTACCAATGGCTATTTTCAAAACAAAAAGATAGTGATTTTCAAACCAGAAAATCTATGTTCGCCACTTGATTTTTGGACCATTTCAGCAGAGCATCCGAAATTGGAGACATCATATCAAAAATGCCCCTCAATGTGTTTTAAAAATGTTTATTAACATAAAATATGAAATGAATCAAAAAGAGTCCAAAAATAAAGAAACAAATCAAACCATTTCACCCTGTGCAAATCTCTAATGTATTGTATGAAAATAAACATCAGTGTATAGACAGTATATATTAAGTCTATGCAAGTACCATGATATAGATGTTCATATCCATAGCTATTATGCTGCTTATGATCCATACTGTACCAACAACTGAAAGAACTGATTTCTTTTACCTAAAATGTTCATTGAACACCAACTTAAAACTACAATCTGATGCTGTAAGTTCAAAATTCATTGCATTATGGGAGCAGTGTTGGTGGGGGAGGGGGGTTCCTAACGAATATCATGCCAGAATTCAAAATATTGACTGGTACAACGGCTGAAAAAAGTAAACAATACAGAGAGAACAAAAAAAACAAAAAAAAACAAAAAAAAACAAAAAGGCACACAACTGCTTACAAAACAGTAGATAAAAAACAACAAAGCAGTGGAATCAAATGCATTTTTATTGACGAATAAACATATCAAAAAGTTGTCCAACATCTGTCATGCCTTACATAATAAAGATGTCGTAATACAGTCATATAATATTTCCAATGACATCCTAGGTTGTCAAACTATAATTTCCCCCCTTCCCCATCTCTAGACATTATTCATACTTGTGTGTGTGCTAGTTTCCATATATTACTCCCCTATGTGGTCTTCATTTAGTAACCTGATCATAACATGTTTAGAATGAGGCTCCTGCCTCTCTGTGTTAAGGTTTCCAGCAGACTGCCCCACATTTTTAGAAAACTTTGTTTGCGTCAGTAGGAGCCTTTTGCCTCTCTTGCCTCCCATGCCATCAGTTGGTGTACCTGATTACGCCATTGCCAATATTCAGGTGGGCTTTCAGAAGTCCAAACTTGTAAGATGCACTTCCTCGCTACCAGAGTGAGTTTACGGCTCAATAGAATTTCTTCCGATGACATACCTGTGAAAGCACCTGGGCAATCCAGTACTAACTGGAGAGGGTTACCCATTATCTGTAAGACATGAAAGCTACCACTCTCCTCCAGTATCTCTGCACCTTGATGCACTCCCAAAATGCATGGTAAAAGGTATTTTCCCCTATGTGACATTTCAAACAAATTGCTGTGCCAATCCCTCCAGCTTTGTACAACTGGGCTTGTGTGAAGTATGCTCTATGTATTATTCGGAATAAACATTCCCTATACCTTGCTCCAGTAATTAGTTTAGGGATCCCCTTAAGATGTTTTTCAATGTCCCAACTGGATAAGTCCCTTCCCGTGTCTATTTCCCATCTCTGACGAATTGGAGCCAGATTCTCCCTGGGCATCATAACCCATAATTTCTTCTGTAAGCATGATATACGCGGGGTCTCCATCGATATCTCATCGTAAAAGACCTGTACTTTTTCCCCTAACTGAAATTTAAGAGCGTCCTCATCCAAGGATTGAATATAATGCTGAATTTGGAAATAAGCGTAGCCATCACCCCATGTTCTAGTCTCAGGTAGTATGAGTTGATTTAAAGGTTTAAGCTTCCCTTCCATGTTTAGAATGGTTTTTAAGCTAGTTAGATTTTTTTCCTCCCATTACTTGAACCTTGGGTTTTCTAGCCCCGGTGTAAACGCCGGATTCCCTCTTATCATTATTAATTCTCATATGCATGGATTGCCCCCTAATATTTTCCCTAGTACTCTCCAGGCTTCCCTCAAATGCATCAAAAGTATACTAGTTCTGTATTCCTCTGGTATCAAATGTCTATCGACATGTAGGAGAGTTCTTAAATTATAAGGTTTAAAATATGCCTCCTTCAGCTCTAAAGGGGTGTTAACAATTGACAAATATACCCAATCTCTCACTGGTCAACATTTTACAGGACCAGGACACTGTACCAGTGACTTCACAGTGAGAATCCTGAAAGGTAACTTTAAAACCATACAAGAACGTAAGACCTTTGAAGTCAGAATGATTGAATATTTTAACACCCAACAGAAAGGACTTAACAAGGATCTGGGGTTCCTAGCCCATTATAAACCATAAAGCTGTATGTCTCTGTTGATCACCCTCCCCTCACCTATCCACACCCATCCTGTTAGAATATCAATGATATGCTTTGATGTCCCCATGCATACCTCCTACCCACCCCCATCCTCCCACCCTGTCAGACTGTCATAGTAATGCTTGAATGTTTTCACTTATATACACTGTCAGCTAGCACATTTGCTTATTTCCGATCTGAGGAAGAAGGGAGACCTTCGAAAGCTAATCAAGAAATGTATTAAGTTATGTCCAATAAAAAAGGTATCATCTTATTTTCTTTTCCATGTTTTATTTTGTTTGATTTCTATTGAAAATATTGTTGAAAGGCTTCCCGTATCATTTTATCCATGTGAGCTATCTTCCCTTCCCTACTTTTAAAGGCTATGATATTTTTTTATACAGATTGTGGAGCGATTAACTTAGCCAAAAATTTTCCCCCTTTATCCCCATGCTTATATAATTGATACTGATAATATGCTTGGGATTTTACCGTTCTCTCATGCAACAGAGCGTTCAGCGCTGTTTGAACTGAAGTCATTTACTGTCTCACTCTCGCAGTAGGAGCCACCCCAAATTGCCTCCACAACCCCACCAATTGTTTCTCCAACCTAAGGATCTCCCGATCTCGGGCTTTTTTACAATAACTAACATAGCTGATAATTTTCCCCCGCATTACAGCTTTTGCTGCCTCCCAATAAAGTGAGGCATCCTCTACCGCCCCCTCATTAAATTGCTGATATTCCTCCCATTTTTTTAATAGAACTTCACAAAATTTTTCATTCTTATATAGATAGCTAGGGAATGACCAACTCCGGGCCTCCTGTTCAATATCTCCTACTTGCCATTTCATCCAAACTTCAGCGTGATCTTAAATTATACATGGACCAATTTTGGCTTCACTGATATTTGTAAAAGCCTTACGCGCTACCAACAGATAGTCAATCCTTGAATGAGTGTTATGTGCTCTTGATTGGTGTGTGTATTCCCTATCCCCTGGGTGTAATGTGCACCAGACATCTATAAAATCTAAAGTAGAGCACATATCAGGCAAGCCTCTTGTCCTTCTATTCCCCCCATCAGGGGAAGGGTGAGATTTATCTAGCTGCGAGTCCCATACCACATTAAAATCTCCTTCTAGCATCACAGACTGCAAGTCCATCCTGCTAAGAGTCAGAACTAGTTGTTTGTAAAATTTAAGGTCTATCGTATTCGGGGCGTAAATGCTTCCCAGTATTATCGGATTTCTGGCTATCGTAACCTTGCAAAAAATAAATCGACCTCCTGGGTCTTTGTTCACATGCTGAATCTGTGATGCTACTCCTTTCCGGAGAAGAATAGCGACTCCCCCTGTGCGACCTACCGCTGGGGCCGCTATACAATCACCTACCCACCGTTTAACCAATTTTGCATGTTCTTGTTCAGAAAGATGTGTCTCCTGTAATAAAACATCTGCTCTAATTCTCTGGAGGTAGTGCAAAATTTTTGACCTTTTAATGGGTGAATGAATGCCACCCACATTCCAAGTGACTATCTTAATTCCACCCATCAAAAACATCATCACTGATTCTCCTCAGAAAACTTGCTTTTGTCAAGAGGAGCCATCCCAGCCACTGACCCCTCTTTTCCTTGTCCTGCTTCCCCAGCATCCAACCAAACACAGAACACCATTCCCTCTCATCCACTACTGTCACACACACAAGTCCCCCAGATTCAGTCCCCCCTCTCTGTCCCACCCTCTGCGAGATATATCCTCTCCTCCCCCCTCCCCCATCCTCTCTTCCCCTCGATCCCCTCCCCCCACTGCTGCTTTCAGTATGAAAGCCATCACGTATTAACGCTAACCTAACCACTCTCCCTAGACTTAGTCCCCTGGACTCCATGTTCCCCAATGCCCCTTTTAAGCTTCTATAACATTGTTAATTTCCACATTTCACCATTTTTATAGTACAACGTCCCCTTCTCCCTATAAGGCTCCTCCCTCCTTCTGTTAGTCGGTCAGCCACCTTCAAACTGCATAGGGGCTGCCCCCACCCTTTTATCTAATCCAACATCCATTAATATGAAGAAACTTTTCAACTTTTCAAGTTAAATGCAACACAAGCAGTAAACCTTTCTGTGTACACACAGTCACAGCTCCCATTCCTTGGTCATCCAGTTTCCCAGCTCGCAAGCCTCAAGGAGCTGCCGTTCAGTGCATCCCCGTGGAAGATAACTCAAAACTAATGTCCATGTCTCTGTCGGTACTCATGTTTGCCCCAGTTGATTTACATACTCATTTGCCTCCGTTTCCGACATAAATAGTCTGGTTGTCCCCTTGTATGTAATTTTCAAAGTAGCTGGATATTGTAGAGAGAAACAAATCTTTTTTTCAAAATGCTGCGAACACACCGGAGCAAAAGCCCGTCTCCTGGCCGATATTCCTGCAAAGTAATCTTGAAAACAGAGAATTCTTTTATTCTCAAAAGTCAGAGTTTTACTTGAGCGCGCCATTTGCAATATGAATTGTTTATGCACAAAATTCAGTACTCTGCATATGATCACTCGCGGTTTGGCATTCTCCGTCCGGCGCTGCCCCAACCGGTGCACTCTCTCGATGCGGAGTGGCTCTATGACTGCTGGAAATTCAATCGACTTGGTCAGCCATTGTTCTATAAAGCGTTCTAGATGATTACTGACCACCTCTTCAGGCACTCCTACCAGACGGATATTATTCCATCTGGATCGGTTCTCCAGATCCTCAAGTTTAGCCTCCATGGCTGCCAGCTTCTCATGTAAGTCTTTCTGAACTCCCTCCACTCTCTCCATTTTGTCCTCCACTTTGCTGGTCCGATTCTGAAATGCCACACACTCTTTGGTCAGATCTTCCAATTTGGTGATTAGTTGTTCCAACTTATTGTCCAGTTTATGATCTATTGGGGCCAATCTGCGCTTTAAAAGATCTTCCATCACCACCGTCATTTCTGATGTAATTTCGGCTATCCACGCGGAGGACACCGATGGGCTCGTCTCAGGAGGGGAAGCTGCCATTTTGTGCTCCATCGCCTTTACCCTCAGCTTTTCTTTTTGAGCCGATTTCACTGCCATTTGTTGCGCCATTTATTTTTCCAGGTCACCTAGTGTGGGCAGCACACTTTTATCTCACCAGCGATCAAGTTTGAGGAGTCCGATTCTATTGCGGGATCTACTTTTAGTAGCTAGGCTGCGGAGAGAAGCTGTCACGTCCTCTCTCCTTCATAGCGTCACGTGACCCCCTGGAGTTTTCTTCTATTTAAGCATGTTAAAGCTGAAGTGCAGTATTCACATTACATTATTAAAGGGCTCTTTACTATGCTGTGTTAGATGCTAACATGGGATGCGCTAAAGCATTCCGCGTTAGTTTTGCCCTATGTGTGTGCTAAATATGTGCTAACTTTTTTTTAGGTGGTGTATCGGGGTGGAGAGTGGGTATACCTACGCTAACCAGTTACCTCATCTGCATTACTACACGACAACTGATTACTGCATGGAAAATATGGAAGCACTTACTGCCTACAAAATAGGAGGCAGTAAGTGCTCCTGCGGTCATTTTTAAAAATGGGTGTGCGCTAATGGCAACATAGAAAATCAGGGTTTTTATGGCCGCTGTAAAAATGGCCAAGACTCGCGTAAAAGCATGCTAAGGCCAATTTTTACTTAGTAAAAGGTCCCCTAAACTATTATTGTATATTTGTGCTTTGCATTTTTGTTAATGACCTTGATTGCTGGAACTGGATTATATTTATATTTATGTTTCTATTGACTTTCCAGAATCCATGGCTATGTACTGCTTCTAATAAGGACACTTGGCAGACCTTGCAGATTAACTCAGCTCAACAGGCTTCTATATCTATAGTAGGATAAACCAAGGTAAAGCATGCCCCAAGCTGGCAACCAAACCTGGAGAGATCTATTCAATATTTTACAGCAGATGATGCATCAGCACCTAACAAATGATTTAACCTGAGAGAGCAAAAGACAAATTTTAATGTAAACTATAGAATAAGAAAAACACAATTATCTTTTTTGCAGCTGTCACCCTAGGGTGTGCTCCAAACACAAAGACTAATAAGGCTTCAACAATCTTTAATACATTAAATCCTTTATTGATACACTATATAAACAAATTTAAACAAATTAGAAATGGCAGTAGAAAAATAAAACATTTACATTTTAAATATTTTTGCTATCTTTCATATAACATTTGACCATAGTTAGTAGTTAATGAAAAAAAAACTCCCTCTTATAACAAAGTTCATTTTAACATTTTAATCTCTTACACCATATGAGCACAAAATCAGAAAAGAATACGCTATTAGCTCTATATGTAGCATTCTGCCAGGAAAATGTTTGTTTGAGCCTGTGGCATGGCAATTGTTTTATATTTAGATACAGAGAACCCTTCCTTCTTTTAGACATCCATGATTGTGAAGTGCCTCGAAACCCTCAGTGCTACAAGGTATTGCAGAAAAAGTCAAATTGTCATGTGATCACCCGCTCAGATCTGCTTGGGCAGGGATGGGCAACCACAGTCCTCAAGGGTTACAACCCAGTCAGGTTTTCAAAGTTTCCGTATTGAATATGCAAGAGATCTATTTGAATACAATGAAAGTAGAACATGCAAATAAATCTCATGCATATTCATTGTGGAAATCTTGAAAATCTGACTAGGTTGTGGGCCCTTGAGGGCCGTGGTTGCCAATCCCTGTGGTTGGGTGACCTGTTACAGACCACATCAAAACTTGAGCCACAAGTTCCAGTAAGACAGGGGGTTTGGCAACTGCATACAGAATGCAAAGTTCTAAAGCAAGCCAGACAAAATGATCAGTAAAGACCCTATAGATAATGGGATCTTTTAGAACAAATGGGAGAATATGATTACTGATGAAAAAAGAAAAATCTTGCCAATTCCTCATTAAGAAATATATCATAAATCAAGTTACCCAAGACTCACGGTGTCTGTACCCCCAGTGTAACTCCCCTTCAAGACTTTAGGAACAAGTTACTCTATGTTAAAACTTAGCAAAATCAACATAAACATTAGGGAGTGTTCAGGCAATATGACTACTTTACACACACCGCCCCCTATCTCTAACTACTGCACATCCAGAAAACAGTCAAATGTCAGATGGACCATTAAACTGAACTACAAGCCACCAGTAAAAAAAGAAACACTGTTTGCAAATTTACATTTGTAAGTGCTTTAAAGTAGATCCTGTACAATAATTTGATAGCTATTGCTGTTGATGAAGTCTAAGGGTGTTACTGAGCATAGATCTGGGGTCTTCCTGTATGTAACAAAGAATCAAACAGTACGACAACAAGCAGCAATACCTGAAAAAGGTGAATAACTGGAACATATTCAATATGCAATGTTTCAGAGCCATCAGCTCCTGCCCTCCAAAGACTGATGCCCAGAACTGTGAAAGGAGTGTTAAAGTATTAACCTGGCTCCTCAGTTGAACTATTTATTTATTTAGTACATTTATACCCCACACTTTCCTACTAGAGCAGGCACAATGCGGCTTACAGGGTTACTTAAGGTTACAACTCATTGAGGGTAGAGTACAAAAAGACAGTAAAATGGGTAGAACATGAAGATAATAAAGGATGCCTGACGAGGTTGATGCAGTCGGTGGTTTAACAGGTGAAGTCAAGTAAATGAAGGTGAGGACTTATTGCGATTGGTTGGATAAGCTTTCTCGAATAGAAATGTTTTTAAGGATTTCTTAAAAAGCTGGTGGTCGTCAATCTCTTTTAGACATCTAGGCAGACCGTTCCAAGACTTTGGGCTGACGTAAGAGAAGGAAGAGGAAAAGAGTAATTTATATTTAACAGACTTGCAGCTTGGATAGTGCAGGTTAAGGTAGGATCGAGAAGACACTGAAGCATTTCTTAATGGGAGATCTATCAAATCCAGCATGTAGGCAGGGACTTCCCCATATATTACCTTGTGAGTCAATGAGCAGATTTTAAAGGTAATACAATCTATAATGGGTAGCCAATGTAGCTTAAAACGAAGAGGTTGAGCATGTTCAAAGCGTGACTTGCCTAACTATGTGGTTTCCATTCTCTACTTAAGTATTGACAATATATAACCTTTGGCATACTGTGTTGTTTAATTATGAAGATAACACAGTTTATTATTATTATTATTACTGATCAAGTAGTTTCCTCCTGCTCCTTTGAGCATCTGGCTCAGTCAGCACTATAGCTGGAATCTCATCGCCATCAGCCTTCATTTACAACTACCCATGGATATTTCTTCTCTTTTATATCCTGCTCAGCAAAATACCTAATCTGCTCATGGCATCAAGGTCCTGGGTGAAGAGCCATATACCAGAGATACTGGCATCAGGGCACCTGGGTCATGCATGAATGATGACCACTACATTTCCTCTCCTCTTCAAGGGCTCTGAATGTTGTCTCTGGGAAGCAGAAGGACCTAACTTGGGAGCCCTTTTACTAAGCTGTATTAGGGGCAAATGTGCACCTAATACAGTTAAAATAGTTTAGTTTATTAAAACTTATTATTTATTTATCACATTTATACCCCACATTTTCCCAGGCTCAATGTGGCTTACAATAAACCGAAAAGGCTATCGCCAGTCCAGTAGTTATACAAATACAATAGATTGTGGTAAATTGAGAGGATAGAAAGAACAGGGTATAAAAGGAAAAGGGTAAAGGTAAGAGAGTCCAAAATGATCCATTTATATGCTGTTTTGAAGGATTTTAGGTTTTATGTTGAATCCTGGGGGTAGGCCTTCCGGAATAGGCTGGTCTTGAGTAATTTCCTAAAGTTGAGATGGTTTTGAGTAGTTTTGACAGCTTTTGGCAATGCATTCCATAATTGCTATATAAAAATGGCTTAACACAAGATGCACTAAAAGCATCATACGTTATTTCTGACATTTGTGTGCGCTAAGCAAGTGATATTATTTTGTAATTTTTTTTGAGGGTGTGTGTCGGGGGCGGAGAATGGGTGAAGTGGGCTCAGAAGCAGTAACCAGTTACTGCACACTAACTGGTTAATGCAGAAGCCCTTACCTAAAAAGGAGGCAATAAGGGTTCCCATGTTAATTTTTTTTTTTTTTAAATGGTCCCATGCTAATGATAACAGTGCATAGCCATAAATGAAACAAATACAAAATAGTCTTTTTCACAGCTGTGCAAGAAATGGGCTTAACGCATGGGAAAGACCCACATAAGGGTATGCTAAGCCCATTTCTTACCATAGCATAGTAAGAGAGCCCCTTGCTGATCAAACTAAGGGACCTTTTGGCAGCGTACAGCATTGCCACTGATCCAGACGACCAATCAATCTGAAACTTCCTTTAAACTTCTAGACTACAGAAGTCAGGATGACTACTACTACTACTTAGCATTTCTATAGCGCTGCCAGGGTTACACAGCGCTGTACAAGTTTAACATGCGGAAGGATAGTCCCTGCTCAAGAGAGCTTACAATCTAAAGGTTACAAACTATGTAGTCAGTGTAGGCATCATGACGGGGAATGAGAGGGGAACTAGGGGAAGAAGTGCAACTGCCCAAGAGTGTAGTTCTCCCATTATCTGGGGCGGGGGGTGGGGGGAGAGAAGAGAAGTCTAAAGATGAACCAGTAAAAAATGACTGGAGCCTAGAGTGAGGGGAGCAGAGAAGGAGCAGGGGAGATATTCTCTGCCTTAGATGCTAAAATACCTACTTACAGCTGCCACTTTTTCTTTGTAAATTGATAGAATATTTTAAAATATTAAAAAATATATATATATCCTGGGTGACTTACGGACTACTCTGTATCCTGGTACATTTTTTAGCTTTGAGAATTAAAACACTTTACTAAATCTTGCATAGCTATAGTTAAGAAATGCTATTAAATACATGACTGAAAATTCAAGAACCAAGAGTCCCGGATATATTGCTCAGCCATTAAAAGGAACTCTCTCCATTATACTAATAAATGATTCTCCTGCATAATGACAGCAATCTGTTTATTACCTTACAGGATCCTGTCACGTGCAGTGGAAATGGTGGTATACATGGCTATATTTTATTTATTGTTTACATTTGTATCCCACATTTTCCCACCTCTTTGCGGGCTCAGTGTGGCTTACAATAAGATATGAATAATGAGAATACAGTTGTTACAAATTGGTTATGGGTTACATTGTACAAGTTATGCGAGATAATCGAATTATCATTAGGAATATCACAATGGGACATCAACATTGAGACTTTGGGAGGAGACAATGGGAAGCTTAAGGGCAGTGTTAAGACACAGAGGCACATGGTATACATAGTTCTGTAAGTATATGTATGAGTAATGTGGAATTAGGGGGGATGAGAGATCATAAGTGGATGTGTGATGCATTGATGTAAGTGAGTGTGGACTCCATGTGTTTTGGTTTTTTCCGTAAATTGTCTCAAACAGATGGGTCTTCAGTAATCTGCGGAAGGATGCTTGTTCGTGGATCGCTCTTAAGTTGCATGGCAGTGTGTTCCAAAGCTGCTTGCTCGTGTGAGAAAAGGTTGACGCGTGTAGCGTCCTGTATTTCACGCCCTTGAAAGTAGGGAAATGGAGGTTGAGGTATGTTCGGGAAGATCTCCTAGCATTTCTGGGTGGTAGGTCAATCAACTCGGACATGTAGGCTGGGGCTTCGCCGTGAATGATCTTGTGGACTAGTGTGCATACCTTAAAGGTGATGCGTTCCTTCAGTGGAAGCCAGTATAGTTTCTCTCGTAGTGGTGTTGCCCTTTCATATTTTGGTTTTCCGAAGATGAGTCTGGCTGCTGTGTTCTGGGCTGTTTGAAGCTTCCTCAGTGTTTGCTCTTTGCAGCCTGCGTATAATGAGTTGCAGTAATCCAGATGGCTGAGGAAGAGGGATTGCACTAGGTTACGAAAGACGAATCTTGGGAAGAATGGTCTTATCCTTTTCAGTTTCCACATGTAGTAGAACATCTTCTTAGTTGTGTTGTTTGCGTGGGTTTCAAGTGTTATGTGGCGGTCGATAGTGACTCCAAGGATTTTTAGCATTTCTGAGATTGGAAGGTTTGGTGTATTTATCGCGTTGAATTCGTTAGTGTTGTATTGGGAGGTGAGTACCAGGCATTGAGTTTTTTCTGCATTTAATTTCAGACGGAATGTGTCTGCCCATGTGTTCATGATGTGTAGGCTTTGATTGATTTCGTTGAAGATTTCTTTGATGTCTTGTTTGAAAGGGATATATATTGTCACATCATCAGCGTATATATGTGGATTGAGGTTATGGTTTGATAGGAGTTTTGCTAGAGGGATCATCATTAGGTTGAAAATAGTTGGTGAGAGAGGTGATCCTTGTGGAACTCCACATTCAGGTATCCATGCCTTGGACGTGGTTGAGTGTGATGTGACTTGATACGAGCGCAGGGTTAGGAACCCCTTGAACCAGCTTAGGACATTTCCTCCAATGCCGAAGTATTCAAGTATGTGTAGTAGGATTTCGTGGTCGACCATGTCGAAGGCACTTGACATGTCAAATTGTAGGAGGAGTATATTGTTCCCGGTTGCTATTATTTGTTTAAATTTGGTCATAAGGGTGACTAGTACTGTTTCTGTGCTATGGTTCGACCGGAATCCGGATTGGGCATCATGCAGTATTGAGTGTTTGTTTAGATAGTTTGTGAGTTGTTTGGTTACCATCCCTTCGGTTAACTTGGTTATTAGTGGTATGGATGCTACTGGTCTGTAGTTGGTAATTTCGCTCAAGTTTTTCTTTGTATCTTTAGGAATTGGGGTGAGTAAGATTTTTCCTTTTTCTTTTGGGAAGAGTCCATTTTGTAGCATGTAATTTACATGGTTCGTTAGGTCAATTATGAATTGTTGAGGGGCTGATTTCATGAGGCTGTTTGGGCATGCGTCTAGTTTGCAGTTGGATTTGGCATATTTTTTGAGAGTTTTAGAGATGAGGTCTTCTGATAGTGGTTCGAACTCGGTCCAGGTTCTGTCTGCTGGGTGTGCTTCTTCTTCTGGGTCCAGACAGTCTAGAAGAGTGGCGTATTCTATGGGACTGGCGGGTATTTTGTGTAGTAATAGTATAATTTTCTCCTTGAAGTACTTCGCAAGGCTGTCGACGTCTGGTATGTTTTTACCGTTATTTGTAACTGGTGTGCTGAGCCTTAATGAAAATTTACCCCGTGTACAAGCTCTGCTCTGTTAACATAGCTGCTAGTTGTAAGAAAATGGGGTCATGAACAACACAAAAGTGCAGTAGAATAGGTAATAATAATACAAATTAAAGAAAAAAACATGCTTCTGTTTACTCTCTATCTTCTTTTTGATGAAAAAGGGGAGTCTTGCAAGTCCAGCAGAGAGCCAAGGCCAGCAGGCTAGATTTGTTTTAGATTCTATGCTTTTCTTTGAAACAGAGCTGTCACTGCCTCCAATTTCTGTATTTTAAGATTAACCAGAAATTTACAATGCAGTTTTCAATACTGTATCCAGATAAACCTGACAGAAATCATTTTGATAATCAATGATATACAACATGTTACCTAGGGTTGTAAGTCCATTAAATAGAGAATGAACAATGTAGTAAGACTGGTATTTAGAAGAAGCAATGTCCTCAAGAAGCATGATAACATGCTCTATTCCAGTGGCATTGTACATGTAATGAATTTAAACATAGCCTACCTCTTTAACATTGCTTTTGACTTGTAACCACTTGTAACCTCCTCTCCTCCTTCCTGTACACATTAATTGATTTGATTTGCTTACTTTATTTTTTGTCTATTAGATTGTAAGCTTTTTGAGCAAGGACTGTCTGTCTTCTATGTTTGTGCAGTGCTGCGTACGCCTTGTAGCGCTATAGAAATGCTAAATAGTAGTAGTAAATACTTTAGTCAAGTATTGCTCCCTTTGCCCTGTGAACTGAGCACAGAATATAAAACTTTGCTTGAGCTGGATCAAATAAGTTGTTTTCATTGTGATTTCTTGCCGCTAGAAGACTCTCTTTTGTCTAGTATTTGTATTTGCACCACATTGAGGCATATTTTCAAAGCACTTAGCCTCCCAAAGTTCCATAGAAACCTATGGAACTTAGCCTCCCAAAGTGCTTTGAAAATATGCCTCATTGTAGTTTTGTTTCAGTCCGTTTCATTGTGTGCATGCTAAAGAAATGATAGCTTTTCTTCACAAGGTTTTAAGTTTTATGGTGATGTCTGCTAGCCAGATACACACACAGCAAGATGACTGTTTAATACATTTGCATAAAATGAAATCCACATTAAAGACCATATTTTTGCGAATCTAGGATTAGTTTTGATCCTTGGTTTTCCTGCGCTAGCCCCTTGAGTTCTACATCTAAGGCACCAGACAGTTTCTCAGTACCAGCTGAAGAGGGTCAACAGAAACCTCCACATTCTTTTCATCATTTTGTCCTCAATGTTGAGCCTTTTCAGCAGCCAGCGTGCTCAGAGAGAAAAGAAAGTGGGGAGGGAGGAAATTTCCCATATCACAGCACTGCAACATGACTTTATTCTTGCGAAAAAGTTCAGAACTGAAAAATGATGTTTCAGTGCTCGCCACACCATGGAAGTAAACTGATAATTCAACAGGCTACTGAAAACGCAATGTCAACACAGGAGCAAACTACATGAAACAGAAGGTAATTAGATTAGAAAGCATGAAAAAAAGTTTTTAAAAGGGTCACTTGGAAAATTCCAGAGTAATCCAGATTATGTTTTTGTGAAATTTAAGGACATCACTAGTGCCTATTTGCTTACTGCAAAGACCACAGTTTTTGACCATAAAAATATTCATCTAGTCCAAATCACATTTTGGATACACTTCAACATTTCCCCACCATTGTTCTTAATTACTGAAACTACTTGGCACATTATTACAGAAATAAAAACATGATGATAAAAGATGGCGTATCAACATATCAAATAGCTGCAAATGGAAGCAAAGGAGTGATGGGAGATCTGAGATACACAAAATGTTCTTTCTAGAAAGATTATCTGCCATCAGATGCAGGACTCTCTTTAGCTCTTGACCAGTGGTCAAAATTGCAATTTCTGATTGACAGAAGCCACTGGATTGGCAAGATAAAAAAACATCTCTATGGAACGGGTGGTGATTACACAGTCACTCATGAATAATGAGTGTCCAGTTTAGATTTTACAACTGCCACTAGGACTTGAACATCTGAGGAAACTTGGCTTCCTATAGTCCAATGCACCCCACTGTAAATCTTACAGAGAACCATTCTGCATCAAGTCCTTTAATGTGTCAATGTGCTAAAGCCCTAATGGTCCTTGCCACTCTCCTGCATCTTGTTCTGAAAGCTTGCATTTAGGAAATTACAATGACATATCCCTCACACTACAATATGCCAAACCTTAATACAAGACGAGCAGCAAATGGATCCTACCACACTTTTGTGCTCTCAACCTGTGATATCCATCTAGGAGATAAAATCATTATAGACTAGTAATTGAAACAGGTAATTTACCAGAACTATGAAATGGTGATCACCTGAGACATATTGTGCCTTAATCATGCTGCATAACAACATGATCTCCACTTGTAAAATCATAATTGTGCTCAGTTTTAGCACTTAAGAAGCTTATTTAAATAATCCTATCAGAGTAGAAAAGTTGGTACAGGAATAAACAATCCTCCCAAGGAATCCATTCACATCTTCAGAGAGATAATCTCATTTCCTAAAAGTGCATGATCATCAAAAATATCATGACAATTCATGAAACTAGGACATCTTCCAGCCCATTTTCCACAGCAAAGAAAGAGAGTTCAGAATCCACCAACTTGGTTCATGGCCACTCATCTTCCAGGTCTCCGAAATTAATTCTCCTCGCTTCAATTTGATTCCACAGCATACAAAATGGAATGCTACAGTGTGGCTAAAATCCGCAAGTAAGAAACTACCACTACACAAAATGTCTGTCCAACACCCAGAATCAATGCTTCAAAAGGGGTCATTTCTTTCCCTGCAGCTCTGTACACCCCAGCAATGGCTGCACCTGGTACACAAGAAAGAAACTGCATTAAGGCCACATGGAATAATAAAACAAGTACAAATCAGGAATCATTCTAGCTAATCACTGGTAGAATGCCAATTCACACACATTTCCATACCCTGTTCAATACCCACTAAGGGGAAGACAGTTAATTTAGCGTGGAGTGCTGTTGGAAAAATACATGCCATTTTCAGCTGATGATAAACAATGATTTTTATTATACACATCTGATGGATCACATAGAACAATCATCAGGGGCACTAGACACAATTTTATGACTCTAAGGCTCATTTATGATTTCTTGATCATGCCACATTTTCTCCCTTTCAACTTTGGATTTAACCTTTCATTAGATATTTCCTAAGAACCCACAGACACAGAATAGGGAAACCCCATTTTGGACATCAAGTCTTAAGTCTCTCAAATGTGAAGAAATGGAATGATACCATCCCTTTAAAAAAGGAAACAAAGAAAATTCTACAATTCTGATCTAAAATAATCATAATTTTCATGACACTATTCCAGTTTTCTAGTTGAATTAATAATATCACAAGAATGACGATGATGAGGTTATAATCCTGTTCATGGTACTTTGAGAACATGCCTCATTCTGTATAGCACTGGATATTTGTATCTTATCTTCTTTTAATAAACTGCCATTCACAGAAATGTGAAGAGGAGGCAGCTCTCAAACAGCAAACTAATCAAATAATTATTGTAACAACAAATATTCACAAGATCTTCGGCAAAAAAAGAAAAAAAAACAATTTTGAAAATCCCAAAAAAAGGGTTCATGAAGGGGAGTGGGGATTGAGAGGTAGAGGACCCAGAAAGCTGCAGAAGACAAAGGTTGGGACAGGGCCATAGAAGAAGAGAAACTGGAGAGGGGAAGAAGGGAAAGTAACCAGTAAATAGCCATGAGAGGAGGAAAACAGAAAAGACACCCAGAAAGAGACACAGGAGTGGGGAAAAGAAGGAGGGTAGAAGGGAAAGAATCTGAAAGGTGGTAACAGGATATGGAACAGAAAAGGGGCCCATCAGAGAAGAAAAAGGAGCTGGAAGGGAGAGGAGTAGTGAATACGAGGGAAAAAATCATGGAGGATTGGACACTCCTTCTAAACTTCTGAAACAGAAAGGTGGTATATCAAGAAGATAACAAACAGTATGTCTAAGTCTGACCATGTTCAGGGTATGGCTAAAGAACATATGTACAATGGCACAGCTGTATTCAGAAAGTTCCTTGTATATATTTAAAAACATTTTCAGTTTAAGGTACACTCAAATCAATATTCAAAGGTTCTGTGCAGGACAAATCTTCCGGCCAAAAACTGTTTTCCCACTCACCCCCGAATTCTATAAAAGTTGTTAAAAATTGCATATGCCCAATTTGGGCGTGCAATTTAAGTGAATATTGAGCTACTTTACACCAATAACTGGCTGGTTAACAAGCAATCATTGGCACTAATTTGATTTAATTAAAACATATGCATGTAAATTTAAGCACAGGATCCACACCTAAATTTTACATGCAAGTTGAAAAAGGGAGTGCGGAAATAGGGGATCATGGGCGGAATAAGGGCATTCCTAAAATTTACACAGATATAGAATAATGAGGATACATGCCTAATTTAGGAATTAAGATTTGCACCATGTTTCAGGTGGGGCAAATGGCCACGCCTAAAGTCAGGCACGATTCCCAGGCATAAGGCGATATTCTATAAACCATGCCTAAGTGCGGTTTATAGAACAGCACTATTTTGGTGCCGAATATTTTGGGCATCACATTTAGAATTCATCCCTTAATGGGCTATCTTTGAGTACAGAAATCATTGCCTGCTGGAAAAAGAGGTAGGGCTGGAGGCACTCCCAGGCACATTTAAACATGTATTCGGTACCGATATTCAGGACTAGGTGAACACAATTAAGAACATAATTGGGCTCAGGGTGTCTTAAATTATCCTGGTCTTCTGTGTTTTGAGAAGTACCTGTTCTTATCTAAAGGATAAGCTTGTCTGGTGTCAACAAGCTGCTAAGATCTAGGGAGGGCGAACTTTGGACTCTGACTATAGCTCCTGAGGTAAAAGAATCACAGTTGAAGCCTTGGATGTTTTTAATTCCATTAAGGAATTGTTTATTTGCTAAGCTTAGGTAAGAAGTAAATCTGGTAGCGGTTTTTTCACATATTTCATTATGTTTTCTGGCCCAATTGCTAATTGAATGTATAGCATTTTGGTTGTGATTTTAACTGCTATTTTAGGTTCTGATGCATATTTATTTTAATGTGCTTTTTTAAAAATTGTAAACATCTACTAGTTCTTTCACAGAATCCCACTGCTATACTAGCTGCATTTTCTAACTATGGTTGAGGGTCGGGGGTGGGGTTATATGAATTTGTACAAAATTTCAAAGTTCTGTAAAGTTTGTGTGTTTGTTATTTGTCACATTAAGGCATATTTTCAAAGCACGTAGCCTTCCAAAGTTCCACAGAAACCTATAGAACTTTGGAAGGCTAAGTGCTTTGAAAATATGCCTCATTGTACACTTTCTCTGAATGTTCTCAATAAAAATATTAAGTTGGGGGACTTACCATCTCCTGCATTAATGCTATGGTAACCAGTTATCACACACCAATGTGCACTTCCTAACTGGTTACCACTTCCATGCCCAGTCTCCATCCCTGACACACCCCTTAAAAACAGGGTACAAAAAATATAAACACTGTGTACTTGGCATACGCAAATGCAAAAAGTAATATAGCACGTTTTAGCATGTCCTGCATTAGGCCATTTTTGCTGTGTTATTAGGATTTTATTTAGCATCTTTTTCAAGAATTCACCCAAGGCAGTGTACAGCAAGACTTGTCATATAAGTTAGGGAGATTAAGTGAAATGCATAACTTTATCTAGAGATATTCAGTGCCAGAATTATGTGAATTGAATAAAAATTATGCATATAAATTTTCCACTTGCCAGCTTAATGAATATCGACCTATAATTCTTATAACGGATTCTCCAATTTTAAGCCAAGTGGTGGTATAAATAAGATTCTGGCAAAATAATAGCATTCTAATCAATGTAGAGGAAGTACCACTAGTGAAGCTACAAGAACAACGGAATTTAGTATGAGTAGGATGGAAATTTCTTTTAATGCTAAAGGGGCCAATTTTCAAACAGTCTGCCCTGAGACAAAGGCACAAATAGTTATCTACAGATTTATCAGTTTTCAAAGCAAAACTATGTATGGACATTTGCTTTGAAATCTTCCAAGGTTACAAAGTACACATTGGCAATTAACTCGTGCTTTTTTTTTTGTTTTGAAAGGAAGATATGCCTGCTGGAAAGCCAGCTGTGAAAATCTGAAAATATCTGCTTTTGATCTTTTCCTCCTATGATCTAATCACAAGTCTGTAAAAGCCTCCTCGCTAGAAGTGAGGTCAAAAAGACAAAGAAAAATGGGATAGCTTAACTGGATATTAGATTTTTTACTTGTATTGATTTATTATGTAGTTTATCTTGATTGCTGTGCTTTCCTGTCATGAATGGAATTCCTATGTCTGTTTATTTGTATATACCAATTTTTTATATATATGTAAACCGT